>NC_072737.1:50225095-50360798 GCF_026930045.1 Uloborus diversus
AAAATAGTAGATCATATTCAATCGTGTCCCAGACCGCGAAGAATCCGACACAAAAATGATTTACCATCTTTGTAATTTTTGAAGAGATGCAGCCTCCATATGACGTCCACCTACGATGTTCAGATACTGATGTATTAGTTATAATATTGGCTAACATGAAGTTTTTGCATTCTTAAATAAAGGTCTGGGTGGAAGTTGGCGTTGGAAAATCATTAAGATGTATCAATGTCTCTGAACTTTACAAGAATTTAGGAGAAACCGTTTGTTCCGCCTTGGTTGCTTTACACGCAATGACTGGTTGCGCTCAAAATCCGGCTTTTTCCGAAAAGGAAAAGTCCGGCCTTACGCTCTATTTACAAAGTCGGAAGAATACACAGGAGCGTTAACAAATTTGAGTAAGTATCAGCCATCGCACAATGTAAAATGCATGTCGCAAATTCGGATACAACTCGAAATTTCGGAAGAGTTGTGCGCCGAATGTACAGACAAAATTAAATGGAAAAAATTAATGATGCAAGAACCATTACGTTTTTAAAAGTTTATAAAAATTTTGAAAAAAGATAAAGTAATTCTCGAAAACGTGACGAGTTTTGATCCGTCATCCTTAACCCTATGTTAGTCTGAACTTCGTGAACATTTCCTCAGAACAGCTTACATTTCGCAAATTTGGACAAATTCTCGTTTAAAAAATCTGACAAGCTCTTGATTGTGGGTGGAAAATTGAGGGCAACTGAAAAGTTTTTAAATGGTTTACTGAAAACAATTACCGCAAGCAATAAAAGATGTTACATTCGAAGCACATCCTTCTGCCTCAGCTAATCATTTTTTTTTTCAACCAGACTTGGCTTTTAATAAAATTGTTTCTTTTTTTTATCAATTGTTTTCTATTACAGATATTGATGATTTTACCGACACAGCTAATAATAGTACCGACATTCACAGTGATGATGATTATTGAACTGATAATGATGCTAAGTTGAGCGTAAGACATTTTGAATATGAATTCAGCAACGAAAGCGAAAACGAAAATTATTTGGGCGAGTCAGACGTGAGCGGCGATGCACCTGATGAATAGTTCGTTTAAATAAAATTATGTTCCTTGCTACAGTTTTATAGGTTACTAGTGGTAACCGCACGGCTTTGCCCGTAATAGAAAAATTAAAAGGTCTTTTGGTTCGCCTGTATATTTACAAAGAATGTATGGTGAATTTTCTCACCAATTGGCTTGCAGCTATGTTACAGTTCCACGTTATGATAATTTCGTATCTCGCCAATTGGCTTGTGCCCGTGTTACGGTTCCACGTTATGATAATTTCGTAATTTACTCGTCCATCTTATGATAATTTTGTTCTTAAAATTGGAACAGAAAAAGAATCACATCGAATTTTCAAAAAATCGCTTCGAGGTGCACACCTCCATGCTACAAACTAACTTTTTGCCAAATTTCATGAAAATCGGTTAAACGGTTTAGGCACTATGCGCGCCACAAAGTTCCAGACATCCTCCGGACATCCAGACAGAGAGACTTTCAACTTTATTATTAGTAAAGATTAATTAATATGTAAAGTACTGTTTATTTGATTATTTTTAATTATTTATTGTTATGTAAGATCGATGCAAAAAATTTTATTTCATAAGTACTTGACCTTAAAAAATAAAAAATAAATAAATAAAAGAGGCATAATTTAAAAGGTCAAGACATTATTAATGAAAAATAAATTTCCCTATAATTGTGTACATAATTTTAATTTTAATGTTAAAATTATTTTTTTAATATGCTTAAATCATTCATAATTTTCAAACTACTTTATAATTTAAGCAACTTCTACCAAAGACTATGCAACCTCTTAGTCACGGTAGACTAAAAATTTTAATAAAAACAGGATTTAAACTATTTATTAAAAAATAAATCAGCTTTATTTATTGAAATTTCGCGACGACAAGCAAACTTTTTCGAGCGAGCGCTAGCGGCCCGATAAACGGTACATAGAGGTACGAGGTCGACATTCCGTGGCGTCTATCATGCCTTTGCAACATAACATAACTGGTAGACTTTTGTTTTTATATTTTATACATTATAAACAGTTATTAAAAAAAATTTTTGGCTTATATATTTAAGTCAAAATTGACTGATTTTTTCGCACCTTGCGTGGGTGGTAGACACCGCACGACAACGCTTCGGACGCGGTAGACGTATATTTTTCGTTATGTTTATACGTAATCAATAATATTACCGAGTTTCAGCCTTATATATATATAAGACAATTTCACAAGTTTTTGCAACATATTGCAAGATTTTTTATTAATTATTGCAACGATAACTTTTTGGTAGACTCGCATTTTCTTCTTTTAAGTAAACTAATCTAACATTTAAAAAAATTCTGACCTTATATATATTGTCGTAAAATTTCGGTCGCTATCTCCCCTACTAACAGTAGTTTCAAGAAATAAGAACAAAGAATTCATTTTAAAGTTTGAGAAACATGTAATTAACATCATCCTGCTGGAACAAACTGCTTAAACTCGTAATTAACGGCGAGGTTTCTTTGTTTTTTTTTTTTTTTGTTTTTTTTTTTTTTTAATATTGCTCAGTACATCAACATTAATCTCTGAATTCATTCTGCTCTGCACAAAAAACATTGGTATAGTTTCTGCCCGTTGCGAAGCTTTCTCAGATCACTACTGAGCCGCCTCCAAATTATGCTTTGAGATATGTTTTTTCTTTCACAGAAATCGTACCAGAAGCAGCAAAAGCCATCTAGTCTATCCTAATTAAAACCTTTTCTCATGAGAAAGAATTACACTCTCCCACTTTTTATCCATAAAAACGCACGTTTGGCACACTCAACCCCTGGTCTCTTATGAACTTTTTTAAGAATCAGTCATGACATTAGTTTCACATCATGCAACCATTTCTCTTTTTGTAAAACATGTTGAACATTTCGAGAACTGCATCGTAACTTAAAATCTCATCTAATATCTTATGATGTTTGTTTTTTGGAGCAATTTCGTTCTATTATGTGTTTCACACGCACAGAAACAGAAAAAATTTTACCTGTTTGTCTTTGTGGTCCTTATTTGCCGAGATTTTTGAGAAAACTATAAATGACCAATATCTGTCGACTCAGATGTTGTTATTTGACGTGCAGTAAGTCGTGAAGTATTTCAATCAACCTAGCAATCTCAAATGCATTAAGTTTAGTACCAAGCGACATGACTCTAAAAATAGATTGTGACGCTACTAATCGCTTACTAAACATTTATATCGTTGTGAAGTGCAGTGTGTAGAACAAAAAACAAGCAAATTTTGCTTTTTACAGCACACAAATCTAAGTGTCCATATAATTTTGCCCATATTACAGGGGCGTCTAAATTGAAAATTTATTCTATAAATAAGAAATTCCAATGTATTTCCGATAAAATTAGTTAAAAATGTTTTCTTTTACCATAAGTTTCCAGTCCTAAAATTTGCATAACTTTCCAATCAAAATGCAGTCACGATTTTGGAAATTTTTCTTTTGTCCTTATAATTTTCGCTACCACTTTATTAGTTTTGCCAACAGCTAATCTTTTTCTTTCTATTTTTAGTGACAAAAATAAAATTCGTTTTTGTCATGAAATTTGCTTTATCAAGATATAAGGGGCACAGCAGCTAGTTTAATCACGAGTTTTCGTTATGCAAAAAAAAAAGTGAATGCTGTGAAAAGTGTTACTATTACGAACTGGAGTATATATTATCGAAATTAAGTTCGAGAAATTCAACTATATGCCCTCTTTGATGGCCTTAGGGAAACAGTTATGGTACGGAGACTCTCTCCCAGAAATATTTTGAAGTTGAAGTTCCAAAAACGAAATGTTAGTTCATCTTAAATAATATTAGAAAGAGAGGAGTTTGCGCGAAAATATTTAGCAATGGAAAACCCAAAACTGAAATTTTAAATAATCTTTAAGAGCGTTGGGGAGATCAAGATCAAGGGCTTTGGTCTAGGAAGGAGGGAGTGCTGCAGCCCCATAGCATCTTCCCTATAGATTCGCCGCAGTTGCAAAGAAAAATACTCGTGAATGCTTATCAGTAAAAAAAAAGGGTTAATCAAATTTTAAAAAAAACCCAAAAGGAGTCAAATAAATGAATTCACTTTCAGAAAATTGAAATAACCCTGATATTACAAGTAGTTCTATGTTTCATTTTTACGAAAATTGAAGTTCTTTCAACGGATGCACACTTCGAAAAAGTAAACGAACGTCGCAATTAGTTTCTCTTTTGTGCGTGTAAAAATAATTACAGCAATCAGATAACTGATTTAAATTCCAACCACGACACTACTCAGTCACACACTTCACGTAAAAAAATAATAATAATACTCTGTCGGGCTGCTTAACAGTCAGTAACACATTCATGATTAAGTTCTGTAACACGCAAGAAACCACTAGTAATTGACTATTCCATAATAAAACTATTAAAGGCACAGCGTTGAAAATGTATAGTGAACTGTCACATGCTGAAAGCTAATTGTCTTCTCCTGTCATTAAATATCATACATATTAAATACTATTAACAAGAGAAATCTTATCTCAAGATGTGGGCCCATTTTTTTATATTATGTTGCTACTTACTCTGCTTGGGTTATTTTAGATATGGCGTTTGTGTTCGAGGTTTGGAACGAAACAATCAGAAGCTTTTGAAATTGCCAAAACCTATAGGTGGCTCGTACGAGGGGGAGAGGGTGAGGGAAGACTGCCCCTCACTTCCAAAAAAAAGTAAAGGGGCCTTGCCCCCTCATTTTTCAGAGTTAAAAATTAATCATTGATTGAAAAGTGCTTTTTTATAGGATGGATTTATTTATTTTATGAAAGTAAAAACTAATGATTCCAAAAAAAAAAAGAACATTTCTTACCTTATTTCATTAGAAGGGAACTTTTAAATGGAAGGGGAAAGTCTGTGGTGGCCATCGGTCACGATTTTGATGTCAAATTCCACATTTTTAAAGTTGTTACATCAGTTATATTAAAAACCATAATATAGCCAAATTTTACAAAAAAGAAAAAAAAGCTCATCTTCAGGAGTCAAGCCCCCTAACCCCTCCACTTCTTTTGCCTCCGCTCTCCTTTTTTTGGTGCACCAGCCGCCTATGCTCGATCCTAAGGCGGCTCTTATTTAAAGGCAAGGGGAGCAACTGCTCCCTTACTTCTTTAAGTGAAGGGGTCTTGCCCCTCACTTTTCAGAGTTAAAAATTAATGATCGATTGAAAAAATATTTTTTACTCGATAGATTGATTTATTTCATAAGAGTAAAATTTGAACATTCCAAATAAATGGATCCTTCTTATGTTTTCTTCACAAGAATGCAACTTTGAATTGGAAGGGATAAGTCTACGGAGGCCCTTCGTCTCGAACTTTGATTCAATATTCCAAACTTTTTTAGAGTTCATTTAGTTAGCCATTTTAAAATTCTACAATATATCCCTAATAGATACACAAAAAAAAGTCAGCCTTAGTGACTCCGCCCTCCCACCCTTCACACCTCTATTGACTCCCCACTTTTTTGGCGCGCCTATGGTAGCGTATGAGTTCAGTATGAATACTTCTTATTCATATGCTATGAAAACAGTGGCCGCCACTTGAATCACGTTTGTTCTGAACAGTTTTGATTCCATTAAGCGGTTGATTTAATAAAGGGTTAATTCAATAAAGCTGGATTTTGTTCTGTTTTTGACAATTTGATTCATTAAAGTGGCCGATTCAATTAACCGGCGTGCACTGTACTTCAATGCTTTTAACAGATTAAAATTGAAGAAATAATATGATGAAATTTATTTCTTCCAACGCTAAATAATATCCGTTTCTGAGAAGTAAAACTTTTATATTTATTCATAAAAATAACAAAAACCAGCGTTCTTTTTAAACCCAAAATTACAAAAATTTCGCGCACGGGTTTTTCGGGGTTAAAATGAATTTCTTCGATTTTAATGCTGAACAAATTCTGAATTTCTGACTACGAGCAGCAAGTAGAAAGAAAGTTTTCATCTTCTTGGGGCTCAGCAGTCACAGAGAAGAACTTCTTTGGGATTTTTACTTAGCATTGGAAATTCAAAAGCTTTTCTACATTTAAAAAAAGTTCTCTGTATCTTCGCTAAACGTACTTAGAATATTATTTCACATTTTTGTGTTTTAAATGCGTTACTTTTATCATTTGTTTATTTTTGAAACTAATACCCTTTGCAAAATCACTACAAAACGTATTGACTGCAGTACATTAGGGTCGGAAAATCGAAATTGTCCGATAATCGGACGGAGACATTTTTGTGTCAAATTTTTTTTAAGTGTACAAACATTAAATTTTGTGCAAATTTAATGAAAACGAGTCGTAGCTGCAAAAAAGTTTTGAAAACAAAAAAAAAAAAAAACTTACTCTCAATTTCTTTTCTTTTTTTTTTTTTTTTTTTTTGATAAGTATAACGACACAATCGCGGGGGGAAAAAAAATCAGTGATACATTTTTATTTGGTTACTGTTTTCCAAGGAGCTTGATTTTGGATTCGTCGGAACAATAGGAATGTGGGAGCATCAACTTTTTCTGCAACTAATATTATATCTACGTCGGGTGATTCCTTTAGATTTTGATATCATTTTTGAGTCGGAAGAGTGGTGGTGTAACCGAGATGGGCGTCTGATAGTCGAATAATCGGGGCTCTATTTTTCATATTTTATGATACATGAAAATAAATTAACTCGCTTGAAAATAAATGTCTATAAAGTTTCTTAAGCGTTTGAAACAGATTACTGAAATTATCATCCAGTGGATTAAATATCTTCTTTAAATGTTTTTATGTTTTAACCTGTCGTCGCCTCAGAGCAACAGTAGGATATCTTAGTGTTATTCCTGGGATTAGATGTTTTAGTGTTGCTCTGAGGCGACGATGTGTTTACTTTTCTAGCTTGTTAATGCAATTGTTCAATGAGATTCATTTAATCTCCTTAACTATAGAACTACAAATCCATTTTTTTTACATGTAAGCTACAAACCGGGGTAAACATTTACCCCATGAGTTTTTTTGCTTGTAAAATCGTACTGAAAGCTGTAATCAGACTCATAAGCAAATGAATTCGTTTCGTTTTTTCATGCCGAAGAGAATGGTGAAGTGCAAAGTTAATTTAAGCAATGTTTAATTAGTTAAAATACGATTTAAATAGCTATAAGTGCTGAAAATCTGGTGAAAAGTGCTGAAAACCCAGTTTACGTATACCTAGGGTATAGATATCTACCCCGGTTTGAAATGGTTTGAAGTTCTAGGTTTAACTTCTATATTCATCAAGTCTATAAGTGGATACAAATCTTGATTACCCATGCTGAAGAGCTACCGTTTGTGTGGTCCTATTTGAGAGGTAGAAAGCAATCAAGTTCTAATTCGAAAGATAATTGTTTAACAAGCAAATAAAAACTCTCGTAATACCAAGAAACGATGAAGAAGTCCACTCATGTAATGAAGTAGAATCAGAAGATCAAACTATCATTTGTCGATGATTGATTTACCGAAAGCAAATTGAGAATATAATTTCTCAAAAAGATGCCAAAAGTTGAACTGGAAGTAGAAAGCGAGGTTCAGCTAAGATTGTTTTTGCCGTAGAGTTGAAGTTAGAAATGTCATTAAGTTGGAGTCCAATGTCCAGCTCCCTCAATTCCAGGAACTTTTCCAGATGACATTCCCTCATCACGTCACAATCTCACTCGATAGGAATCAGTTTTGAAGGATGGTTGTTTAATAAGCGGAGGACAGATACTATTCTAATAAAAAAAGGAACTCAATCGTAGTAAAGATTCATTTCAGTTTTCCAATTGCGACATTGGCAAAACTACGCCGATTTGACTTCTGATAAATTGACTCTATAATGAAAGTAATAAGAGCAATTAAGTCATTAATTGGTATACAACTTAAAAGATGAGAACGTGTTCAATTTAAAAATTATAAGGAACAAGATTCATTAAGAACAATTATTAAAGACATTTCTGCAATCTATGTACCTGTGCTATTTCTGAGTCTTTCATTAACAAATACCAAACTGATGTCTCTGACTACTGATTGCATTAAGTTCTGAGAACTGCAGCTGGAGCATAAGCCCAGTTTTGATAGAAATCCATCGATTTGAAACCATCCATTGGGAACCACCAAAAGAAAACCAAGTAATATACTATTAAAAAACAGTTATGCCAATTCCTACTTAGATCAATTGTGTCCAGTGTAAGGAAACCATATATTTATTACTTTAAAAATTGAAGATACATTTTTATAGAAGGACTGTTCAACAATGACTATGATCAACAAGGAATTTCCAATTTAAGGCTCATCTACATCTTTGCATGAAATTAGTTAAAAACAATAAAAATTCACTTTGGAACATTGGAACAAAGTTTATCTGATGCAGAAAAATCAAGGGTTTCTAGAGACATGTAATCCTAGTTTTTGAGAGCTTTTTTTTTTTTTTTTTTTTGTCCTCATATTTGAGGATTTATGCAAAAATGTTGATTAAAACTAATGTAAACTAATAATTTAATAGCTAATTTATCAGTTTCCTCCCACCCTTTAATGCATCAAAATTCATGAACAGGACTGAGACTGAAAAACAGGAGGGGAGGGGGATTTTCTTGTCGGCGAAACTGGGGAGACACCCCTTCCTACAGGACACTACACATTACTCTTCCTCGTGCCTACAAGTACATGTGATTTAACAAGTTGGATGGCGTCCTGAAGACAGCTCTGCTTTTTGATGAAGAAGAGAAGCCGTGAACCCCCAGACATTGATTTGGAATGGGAATTTGGAGGACCATGACAGATTTAATGCCCTTACCGGACACAGATCATCATCGACCGGCTGGCATCGAGCCTGCGACAACTCTGCGACTCTCTGAAGGGTTCCAACGCCTTCCCTCTCCTACAAGTGTTCAATCTAACGAACATTCGCAACACAGATCACAAAACTATGGCAGAATTTCTCCCAAACGTTTTGCATATCACTATCCACTGAGTCGATCACCGGAGTAATCTGATTTCTACGATAATTAACAATAGTGAGTAGTGTTTATGATCAGCCATTAGCATGATCCTAGACATTATTTTGTAGGAAATACAGTGAAACCCCTCCCAACGAGTGCCAATACAACGAAATATCTGTTTTTCAGTCCTGATTTCATTCCCGTTATGTTAATTGAATTCCATTACAAAGAAAATCCCATTAAACGAACAAAATTTGCTGTCCTTTGAAGCTCGTTGTAACTGGATTTCACTGTTTTACCTACATTACGCATGTTTACATTATTGAGGGAAAATATTCAGTATCCCTGTTCTGACACAAGTAATAAATAAATTATGCTATACAAGTAGTTATGCAAATACAAGTACAAAATTGTTTTGCGCTACACCGACCGCCATTCTTAAGCGCAAAGTCGTATCTGTAGTCAAGTTCAAAACGAGAAATTGCTGTTTAAAGTTTTGCGCCTGCAAGTATTTGATGCGGATGCAGCTTGTTTAGAATTTTTTTAAAAATATTTACCATTGACAAATGACCATAAAGCATTGTATTTAGGTGAAATATGTGACAAAGAACCATCCGGTGACTATAACTCAATTTTGATGTAAAGATACGACTTTTGTGCTTAGCAAGGCAGCACAGGCAATTGCAGAACTTAGTTGAGTTAAATTCTCTTATTCAGAAGAGAAGGCGGACAAACTCTTATCAAAAAGAAGTTTGTCCGCCTTATGAGCGAGAAGCTAATATTTTTCTATGGGTATGACCACTGCCGCGATAAACCTTTCAGAAATTACTGAAATGTACCAAATTCCTTCAACGAACACGTGCCAAAATCGGATATTTACCAATCTGTCATTCTTAGCAAACATAAAACAACTCATCTCCCCTTTGTTTCTTTTACGATGTCCCTAGACCACGATGAACCCTGATCTGTCGCTTGTCATGGAACACGGGAAAGAGACTTTAGTATCAGATCTCGCCCCGATAGCACGAACGAGTGGAAATAAGGGGGAGGGGGGGGGCTCATAAAGCATTCCCGTCACGTGGACATGCGACTCCTTCGGCAGTCAACTAAAGTAGCCGTCTATAACCCTTTCAGTCCGTAACCAACCATGGAGAAATAAGGATTGGGTATGCTGCACAAGGGTTGTCATTTTTTTCTTGTTTTGTTCGTTCTAATGGTTTGATTTCTATCGAGAAGCTCTAATCAAAATCCGATAAAGGGGGAGGAAAAGTGGTCGCCAAGCTGTTATGTTTAACCGCCAAGGTAATTGAATTAGGAATCGCAAACTAGCCAAGTGTTAACTCGAGTGGACTATCTTCAAAAGTGAGCCCGAAAAGAGAAGGACTGTATTTCGCTTGAAATTTCAGCAAAGAATTACCCAAAGCAAAAAAATAAGTAAATAAATAAATTGAGAACTATGTGAAGGTAGAAATATAGATTTAAAAAAAATAGATGCAAGTAGCATTAGTTCATTTAAAACTAATTTACTTCGGGAGAGATTTAAAAGAAAATTTAGAGACGAACTATTAAAATATTAACTGTAAAATTCCTTCCTCCACTTACGTGCATTCAAGACTATTTCTTATGTGTTCAAGAATAACAAAACCGCAAGTGTTTCAGTATTTTTATTTATTGCTAATATTATGGCTTAAACAGACCTGATAAAACAATTTAATCCCTTGATCAGTAACACAATACTTATGTCCGAGTCGTAAAAAAACAATAAATTTATCCATGTTTCTTTTTTAGTTACCTAAATAAAACAGAACTTCTCAAACTCAGTGTGTATTTTACAAGAGTGTCCCTCCCTCAAGAGCAATGGCACCTCATAGAAGCATCAGAAAGGCCCTCTAAGAACAAAAACCTCGCAAAAGAAAAGGAAAATACCCCTGAAACCCCTCTCTAAAAATTTCAACGGCGCAGTGTCTGCCAGGACCCCTCCGCAGCCTCCGGTGGGCACCCATGAGTGATTCATAACATGGGATGTGTGTGCCACAACACTAAATATAACTAGGATGCATGTACCAAAACTTAGCATTTCCGACTTAAAACCGTTCGTTTGAAAACATGCAAAAACCAAACTTGTTTTCCATTCACATAGCAAAATTTCGTCGAACAATCTTCAAAAAAAGTCGCGGCAAAATGTCACGAGAACGATGAATTTATTTTTACTGAAGTATCATTGCTCCAGATCCTTCCTGATGCATAACAAACCTTATCTACCAAGGGTTCAAACGCAACAAGAATATTTTTGCATTAAAAATTCAGTCCAGAAGTTCTGTTCAGGCTTACTAAGAATGTCTAAAATACCTTAACCCTTCAACATGTTTTACATTTTCTTTCATAATCTGTTACTTTTGGTTTTAAACTGATTTACATCAACCTTCTGAAAGTTGTGAACGCGTTATTCTGTTTTTAATAACCTGTTTTAAATGACTTCGATCGTAAAGGTAGTAATTTTAGAATGTTTTGTTTTCTTTGAGTTACGTATTGTGATGACTTTATCAACAAACTGTTAAATATGAATAATTTACGGTAAAAAAATATATATATTGTCGAACACAATTTTTATCGTACACTTGTTTACAATGTGCCCATTTAGTTCTCTGAGGATTCATTTACTACTAACACACTTAAGACTTTTCAGACTGACAATCAAATGCCAAGCTGCAACAGTCGGTTTCCAAGAAAATTGCAGAAACTTTGACTCAACAATGAACTTTAAATCCAATCCTTCATATGTGTTTCAGGCAGATCAATCATTTTGCTTTTAGTATTTAATAAATACCGAAAAAAAAAAATTGGCACGAAAATATTCTCATTAAAACACAACGTAAGA
Organism: Uloborus diversus; assembly: GCF_026930045.1. Lineage (NCBI taxonomy): Eukaryota > Metazoa > Arthropoda > Arachnida > Araneae > Uloboridae > Uloborus > Uloborus diversus. The sequence continues at coordinate 50,236,962 of NC_072737.1, forward strand.
ATAGTAGTAGCCAAAGGCCCAACTAACTAAAAGGGAGGCCCTAGTCCCACAAATTGGAGGCTCCCGAATATTCTATAGCGAAGTGCAGTGGTTAGTTTACAGGTTTGGTGACCGTCAGAATGAATTTTTGAAAGCCTCTTTGTCTATCATAGAAATATGCATAAAACATTTATCATGTTCATTTATGAATCCCCATCGGGGTCCCTCATAATTGTGACATGGTTAATTCGTTAATGGTAGAATGAATAAAAATTCTCCTTCAAGATTTTTCATAATTAACAAGTCATGTTTTTCAATTATTATTTTAAAAATATTTGTATTTTTTCACACAGTTGTAATGTATAAGTAATTTGGAGACCCCTAGGAAAATGAGGCCACAGGCGCAGGCCTAGTAGGCCTGTACCTGTATCAGGCCCTAGTAGTAACTAAATAATAACATCTATTTTAAGAAGAAATGTACGTAATGCTTTTAACTTGTTTGAATTAAAGTACCATAGCTGATTGAATTTTATGAAGTAAAGTTGTAATTCTATATGAGTTAGATGAAGTTAAATTTAATCAGTCCTGTCTCCTGCAGAAGTCAAATTTTTTGCCCGTGGGAAGGAGTTTTCCGTAATCAGCCAGAACTTTCTTCCGGAAGGTAAGGTTTGGGGTCATTCAATACCTATGAGTACATGCTTTTACATACTAGAACTGCCCATATGGCTTAAAACCAAGGCTTATGCGGGGTTAACCCTCCAATCTTTATCCTTGCAGCTTCTTGAACCTGTTCATTATATAGTTTAAAATGTAACTTTTTCCAGTTGCTTAATGAACTGGAATGAGGGACATAGCTAGGGGGCAATATGGGGGTTAACCCCCCCCCTCTCATATTGTTTAGATTCAAACCGTAATGCCAATCACAGTTTGGTAAAATGTACAGATCTCGTAGAACTGTTAGGACCAACCCTTCCTAAGAAGAATATTCGAGCTTGTTATGACCCCTGTTAAAAGAAAATTCTAACTGCTGTAAGGGTCTGCATGAATGAGATTTTCAGTCAAAAATCACACAGGCAGACAGGAAGATGGCTCGCCAAATGTGGACGTCCATGCGAACCCAGAAAGCGATGATGAAAAATAAGCAGTGCAAGAAAAGGTGCCGAACTCGCAGCCCTAAACAATAGCGCGGACAATACGTCATTAGTGGAGGTAGCCCTACGACAATTTCAGTTGCCCAACCTGAACAGAACGTGACAAGCGTTGACGACATCGCGCTGTCGTTAAGATAATTTGCAAACCTCTTCCTGCGATGCCTAATGGATGTACGGTCGCCATTTATTGGCCTTTTGATATGCTCTTGGCGTTCGTTTCATTGAATCTTACCGAAAAGAATTTTGCTTTGAATTATTTCAATCACTGTTTACTAACTTGGAGTTTTTGTCATAAATATTTCATACCCTGAGTCCGCAAATGGAACTAGCAAAACTGGATTATACCCTAAACATACCGGTGTCGTTGCGTGGAATGTACTTTAGTTCAATGGTACTTTCTAAAGAGGTATTTGCCTTGCTCGTAACCTAGCGGTGACGGGTTTAGTTTGGAACTGGTACGCATCGCGTTCTAAATCCAGATTCCCAGTTTGCCATTTTAAGAAATGAGACTATAAATTGCTGTGGCATTTTCACTGTCAAGTTGTCACAACCACCACTCACCTCTACGCAACACATATCGTCTTCGGTCTCAGTCGCCGTTTTAAGGAATGAAAAGATGAGATGTTCTGACACTTTCATTGCCATGTTGTCCCAATCACCACTCACCATTGTTAAGCACCCGTTGTCTTAGGTCTCAGTCACTGTTTTGATAAATAAGTCGTTGAAGTGTGATTCTTTCGTTCTCATGTTGCTCAACACTCAACACTCACTTCGATAAGGATGACACATTGTCACAAAAATTCAGTGAGAACTCGCGACTGTTACGAAGCCTCAACTCAACATCATCATCAAGTTGCATATAATAGGAGTTTTCTCGATTTTCTTCAACTCAAGACGCAAATGCAGAACATACGCCCTTAGAAATCCTCCAGTAAGGCAATTCTGCTCCAAAAAAACTGCGAAATTAACTTTATCTGGTGTGGCATCATAGCACGTACAGACTCTTGTGCCCTCAAACACAAAAACAGGTGAATAATAAAGAAATCTTACTTGACCAATAACACTTCAACTGCTATATAGCTGATTTTGTAATTTTAATTGCGGATAATACAATTTGCGGCATCATAACCTAAAACTCATTTAAGAAAAAAAAAATAACAATCAACAGAGCATTCGGCGTCGTAGGAGAAAGAAGCAGAATAAATTATTTAATATGTTTTATGCATCGTACAAGCAATTTTATTCAATTATTATAAATTTTAATGGGGATTATCCCCAAAAAGTTTTATAAAGTCAATTTTTTGCTCCAGTATTTTTCAGGAAATGATAATAATGCATCAATAAAAATCAAACTCCTCAAGACTTTTCTCCAAAACTATCGCTAATTCTTATTTTAGGTGAAAATGAGAAAGAGAAACTTCGCAATATATTTTGATCACAAAAAGCATTTTTTAGGTTTAATTATCAGTAATTATTAGTTTTAGGAATCTATAGCACATCGAATGAGCAGTGTCACAATTTATATTTTAGGGATAACTTCAGCTAAAATGAGAAATACCATAAGGTACAAGAGTTTTTAGTTCTTAACGAGTTAAATGTGTAGTAGCAACTTCCAAATTTGAAGCAAATTACAAATTTTTCGCTCCTATCCTAATTGCACAGCTTCCAGTACAACTGCAAAGTTGAAGTTAGATTTATTTACAAATCTTTCTCGATTGAAATCCCTCATTAAAACTTTCTCATTTGATTTATTTTTGTCGTGATTTGACGACAAAATTCATCAGAGCACAGAACAATGTCTTTAGATTGATCTGTTTAACAATGTTGCTGAAGATCAAATCAAATCCGCATTATATGAAATAATGGGATTGCCTTCTCAGAAGGTTAACCTTTACCCATAAGAACACAACTGGAAATCGTACAAGCAATTTAAAAACATTCAATGTGTCAAAGATTGCCCTAGTTGCAATGTATCGTTTGCCTTCCATACAGTCACATAAAATTTGCCAAAGAAATTTCACGCATCCAGCATCTTCCTTACCTTCGATTGAATCATCACGATTTTTTCTAAAACGTCAATAACTCTCGTACTAAATATCTATTCTCCACCAATATCTATATGGAAGAGAACCTTCTGCCCCTATATAATATTTGTATCCTCAAAAGTCCTTTCTCGCTGGATACAAATGGTAATCGTATTGGCGATTTAAACCTATTCAATGTGTCAAAGATTATAACAGCAAGATATCCATTGCCTTACATACGCGTGCACAAAATTCGTCAAGGTGTTTCTGCTTATGTTGCACCTTCCAATTCAAAGTTGAATAATCATGAATTTGTCAAAACCTCAAGAACCCACCGACCTTGTGGCAGTATCTGCTCTCCGTCAATATCGATCAAAAAGGGCCCTGAGCCATTAAATAATATTTGCATACTCTAAGGTCCCTTCTCGCCGAGTCTCCGCTCTATACTAATGGTAATCGTACTAGCGACTTGGACACATTCCATATGTTAAAGATTATAACAGGCGCAAGATATCGTTTGCCTTCCATACACGTTCACAAAATTCGTCAACGAGTTTTTGCCCATCTTCTATTCCACGATTGAATCATCACGAATTTGTCAAAAACGTCAATAACCCACCGACCTTGGAGCAATATCTACTCTCCATCAATGTCGATCGAAAAGGGCCCTCCGCCATTAAATACTATTTCGGCCACATTATTCAAAGATAAACAGATAGAAAAGGAACCTAATCATTTATTTATTGCTTTCTCCAAATTGTTGCCACTCGATTCATGTTGCGCCAATTATGAACGATTGAGTGGTTTTCGCTTTTCTATCAAACACCGTGGAATGCCTCCCTTGGAACGGAAATCTGAATCATTGAAATTCTGCAGAAGATTTGAAACAATAAATTCTGTTACACGTTGCTGCAGATATGATTTATGTGAGCAGAAGATTTAATGCTTGTTTATTTTTCTATCCACCTACGGCTGCCTTGCTGACACGGCAGATGGTAGCACACTCTGAAAGCTAATGATATTCAATGAATTGTAAAACTATGATGTCAACAGAATTCAGCGGCATGACATTTGAAGTTATTGGTGCTGTTTGGTTGAAGACGCCTCTTCCCTTGTATAAAATCAACCTTGAGAATGTACAAGTGTTTTATTAAACACATGATACAAAATGGAAAGCCACGCAGGGAAGCTGTTTGTGCACCATGACTGCGTCTCGTGAATTCTAATTTAGATCAATGGTGGGTATTTGATTGATTTTTAATCAGCAATTACTATGCATTATAAGTATTCATCTAAACTGTGATGGAAACAAACTGAAAGTAATGAATTTCAATGAATGGTGAATTTGTGTCAACAATGCTCAGCGGCATGACATTTGAAATTATTGGTGCTGTTTGGTTTAAGAGGCCGCTTCCTGTGTATGAAATTGAACTTGAGAATGTAAAAGTGTTGTGTGTTAAATGCATACAAAATAGAAATGAAAGTTGAGAAGCTAATTTTATATCTTGATCTAGAATGCCTTGTTGCATCCAGTGAATTTTAATTTGTATTAATTATGTGGTAGTCAATTGGTATTCAATCAGCCCTTTTTATTGCCTAAGCTGTGGACTTTTGATCGAAATCAGGTATAAAATTCATGAAACGTTGATGGCACACTGCTAAAAATTCAGGAAGATTTTCTGGTAATTGTTACTGTAAAATTGCATCGCCGACGCATCGCTGATTTTTACGGTAATTTATACCGGAGAAATAAGCGATCCCAGCGCCAACTGGTTGCTGTGGCCTACCGAGGAAACCGTAAAATTTTACAGTAACGTTTGATTTTTACGGTAATAGTTACTGGCAACATGGATGCCAGTAACAATTACCGTAAATTTTCCGGAAAATTTTTAACAGTGCATTTACTAGATTAAATTGAATTGTTTGAATACAGATAATTATTGGTAAATTGATTCAATGGGTTGGAAATAGATTTTAAAGTAACTCAACTAATCCTCATATATATATAATAGCGAATTCACTGATCGAGTAACGCTGACGTCACCAACAATGAAACTCGCGCCAAGGTATTATAATTTGATAATATTTTTTGATAAAGTGTGACATGCGGAGAAATGCTTCATTTTGACAAGGCTGAAATGGATCCGGTCACTTAACTGTTTTACTAGTAAGACTGTGTCATATCAAGAGAATGAAGAAGTGGTTAACAATGAACGCTATCTACTGGAGTTTAGGGTTAACCCACTGGTGTTAGGGCTAAATTTTCAACTATCATCAACTAAACAGTCAATGGCTTCGTTCAAATGTAGAAAAAATTTTTACCCGTCATACTATGACGGGTGATTTCCTAGTCATTATAGTAATTAGATGGAAAAAAATCTTTCAGATTAAATTTTTATAGTTGCTGTGAACATACTATTACTTTAAAAGTAAGTATTAGTCTTAGTATTGATTAATGAATTACATTTAACTGTAGCAGAACAATAATTTTTTATTAGGTTTGAAGCATCTAGAAGCGAAGTGTCAAAATTAAAAATTTGGAGATAATTAACACAAATGGTAGAGGAAACTCTCATCTGGTTTGGGGTTTAGTACTAATAGCCCTGGTAGGTGCTGCTATACAACATGATTTGGAGAAGAAAACGAGCTGATAGCGTGAAGAAAACGAGCTGAGGGTGTGCATCACATGACTTCCTTTTACTCCAATTTAATGTAATTTCCCCATTACTGGCAATTTTAATGTGATGCAATAGTTTACTCTCTAAATATCACCAACAATGGGCTAATTGAAACAGATTTAAAGAATTTAAAAAAATCGCCAAATTTGTCGCCAAATTGACGACAAAACTTGGCGACCAAAAGACTGGAGATATATCGCCAAGTGTCTGACAAATTATAACACCACTTGAGTTTACATCGAAATTAACAATGATTACCCCCCTAAAAAGGGCAAAAGACCCCTCTAGAAACACCCAAATGCAACAAAAAGGGGAGGTGCACAACTAGACGCCACTAGGAGTCTACGTACCAAATTTCTACTTTCTAGGAGATGCCGTTCTTGTGTTATGCGACATACATACGCACATACAGACGTCACAAGAAAATTCGTTGTAATTAACTCAGGAATCGTCATTACGGATATTTCGCGTGTCTGTACGTTCTTAGGCACTTATCCACGTGTAGTCGAGTCGAAAAAAAACTCAGTTTTCATTCGGGGGTGAGTAAAATGAAAACTAAGGTCGATTTTTGAGTGATTTTTTTTTTTTTTTTGCGAATACAATACTTCCTTTTTTGTAAAAGGAAGTAAAAAAACAATGACAACCGACCAAGTTTTTAAACTAGGCACGCATTTTGCGCAAAACTTTTAATTTTCCACTTACATCCTTTTGTGTCTCACTAACTCGTTTAAAAACTGAATTTGATTACGAGAAAAAATTATGTGACATGAGTCACACGAATGACAGAATCACCCAAAAATCCAGTTCCCTTTTCCTTTCGTCCTCCCTGACTTTCTTCACTTCACGCACCATTGACAATCCCCAAGCCAAAAAAAAAAAAAAAAAATCAGAAGCATGGCGCAGGAATTCAACTGAAAGATGAGACTCGGAAGCTCTACACAACGCAAAGGATTTTCACTCCTCTCCTACTCTTCTTTTTTTTTTTACTCTATACTTTTGTCCTGTCGGATTCCCTTCCGATAAAGAGATAGAAACATCTGTTAAGCTGGTGTCGCTACTCGCTAAGCCGACAAGGCTCTTTAAAAGAGTGTCATTTACAGGGGATTACAGATTATCGAATCGATATCAAAAACTCAAAGCATCATATCGATTACACTAACCATTATGTGAAATATCTCTTACATGTAAGCTTTCTGAAATCGCATTGGGAAAAAGGAATAAATCGTTATCGTACCTCCAAACATTTATTCAATCGTGATGACTTTATTACTAGGCTCGGCTGTATTTAATATGTTATTATTTTATGAATGTTTTGCTTAATGACGTTCAAGAATTTGAATTTTGTTATATAACTTCTCTTAATTAAACACGTCTCGCTTTATTCATAAAAATACATTTCATTTTTAGCTTAACTTTGACTTTAATTAATATTAGAAAGAGAAAATGCTTAAAATAACACACTTTTAGAATTAATTACAATTTAAGAAAATGTATGATATACAAGAGACTGAAATGCAAATTGAGTGAATGCAAGAAAAAGATATGATACAGAATTTTTAGTTAGATAAATTATGCATTTGTTCATCTTTAATGATAAAAAAAGTATGTATAAATCAAGGATACTCATCCCTTCAATAACAATGTCCCCCCCCCCGCCCTAAATATCACAAAGGTGAGAGTCCCTTCAAAAAGGGAAAAATACTCCTAAAAACAACTTCCTGCTATAAATTTCAATGGCGCAGCCTGCGCAATGGACGCCCCCCCCTCCCCCCTCCTCCAGGTGGGCACCCCTGTATAAATTGCCCAGGCAAGATTCTACTGTCGATTTTTTTTAATCGCCGATTGTTGAAACTGTTGAAACCACTGTATCAGTTAGCTGAGAAAGATGTATAAAAAATGATGGCTTAAAATGAAGCCACCGCGCATCTAACCATTAATGTTGACAACGCTACAGACTGCAAAAATATTTAAGCGGAACAACAAAGTTTGATGGAACAGTGGTGAAATATTAAAATATTCTCTCATAAAAAAAATCACACAATTTTAGTTTTTTCGCATTAATACACAGTAAAATTAAAACACAGTATTATTAAAAAATTGTAACGTCCATTAATCGGTCTAACGGCTGAAATCTTAGCCCTAAAGTGCAAGCTATTAGAAAAATAATACATTCACTTTACTTTGCCTAAAGCTCGATATCACTTTGCTCCAATGAATCCCAAAATATTTAATCGGAACCACAGTTTCGTCAAACACACTATCGAAGAAAAACATCTCATTGACTTTATTTTGTCTAAAGTTAGATATCACTTTGCTCCAACGAATCAAAAAATATTCAACCGGAACCACAGTTGCTTCAAGCAGACTGTCAAAAGAGAAACTCATTCACTTTACTTTGTCTAAAAATACATATCACTTTGCTCCAACGAATCCCAAAATATTTATTCGGAACCAAACAGTGTCGTCAAACACACTATCAAAATAATAATAATAATAATAACTCATTCACTTTACTTTGCCTAAAGCTCGATATCACTTTGCTCCAATGAATCCCAAAATATTTAATCGGAACCAGTTTCGTCAAACACACTATCGAAGAAAAACATCTCATTGACTTTATTTTGTCTAAAGTTAGATATCACTTTGCTCCAACGAATCAAAAAATTTTCAACCGGAACCACAGTTGCTTCAAGCAGACTGTCAAAAGAAAAACTCATTCACTTTACTTTGTCTAAAAATACATATCACTTTGCTCCAACGAATCCCAAAATATTTATTCGGAACCAAACAGTGTCGTCAAACACACTATCAAAATAATAATAATAATAATAACTCATTCACTTTACTTTGTCAAAAGTTACATATCACTTTGCTCCAACGAATCCCAAAAGATTTCACCGGAACCACACAAGTTTCGTCAAACACACTATCGGAGCCACTGATCCTCTTACACAAAAAATCACGTATTTTTTGCTTCCTACCCTATTAATGCACCGTAAAATTAAAAAAAATATATTATATCTTATTTAATAATCGGAGGATTCATGCTGCGTCCATTACTCGGTTATCAAATCACGTTTTATTTCGCTGTCATTTACATTAATGAAATGCGTTGAGCAGACATAAATTTTGGGCGTCCGGTGTAGTGATTTACCAGGCGTGACGATTGCTCAAGTTGCCCAGAGATTGTAAGCAAATGCGGGACGCTACGAACACACACTGATTAAATAAATAATTCTCTTAAGGGTTTTCAGACAATGCTTGGGAGAGGCAGAAACAAAAAGATTTGAATTTATTTGCGGTCTAAATATAGGATAGTTTCGTCTTATCTGCTTCACTTGGTGCTTTTAAATGATCGCTTCCGTCACTAAATTTAAACGGTGGAAACGGATTTCGAAGCGTAAAAAGCGTCAACAGTAACTGATGAGTTGCTATTTTTAAACAGTGTAGCAAAAACAACAATGTAACAATATAAAGTGCATTGATTTACCATGTAACCCCATAAGATGAAATGTTTAAGCAACGTCTGATTTGCATTGAAAAATAACCTGCTGCGTTCTGCTTTGCCGAAGATTACTCAAAAGCTCTCTCAAGTAGGACCTTATACAAAGTGGGGGGTCTTAGGGTTCACCCCCCCCCCCCCCGAAAAGGTCGGTTCGGCATTTAAATGTTCGTTTATATTTTTAAATTTCCAAAAAATATGGTTCCAAAACTCAAATGTCTTTCATATATATATTAATTGCATAAAACGCTTTCGTTATAGATAACCTGACGACTTGAACATTAGCACAAATAGCGCAAAGCTCCGCATGAAAGTTTTTAAATTCTCCCCGAAATTGTTTTCTGGTTACGACCCTGCTCTCAAGATATATCAAAAATTAAGGATACTTCAAAGTGAGATACGACTTTCAGATCAGATTAAGTTTAAAGCTAAGCAAACAGCAGACATATGTAAAAAAAAAAATAGAATCATTTAATGGGGTGGTTTCCTTCAGTCAAAAGTACTACTTTTAGTCATTGAAATGGATAGAATGAACAAAAAAAAAAATTACATGGACCCAGAAAATACTTTTTTTTTCCCAACAGTTTTTTTTAATTAATTTTTTAAAATGTCCGATTTTTCAAACAAGGCGTGGTCTATATGACGTCACAAATGATGCAATTTGGCGCATCATCCTACTACGTTTCTACGTTATGATAATCAAGCAGCGAATTAAAATTGCGCTCTACGCTTGCTATCAACCATATCGTTGCCAATACACGTGAGTAAAGATGCGAATTAAATATTTTGTTCTGTGAATGGCAACATTGAATGGCATTTCATCATTTGCTATGTCACACGACAGAAGTGTAAACAATGAAAACGCACCGATTTTTTTTTTTCTTTTTTTCTTTTTTTAAAGTATTAAACTTTTGGAAACGACCCCATCAGCTTGCCGCTGAAAAACGATATTTATAACAATAAAGTAAAAACAAAATATGACTTGCAGGCTTTACGATTTTTATGTCTTCAAAAGTAAAGATTGTAAAGATCTTTCAACATTAAAGTAAACTTTACAATCTCATTCATCATACTTTTATTCGTCGAAGAAGAAAAAAAAAGAAGCAATTTGTACTCAGATTATATTTTGAAAAGTGGATGTTTTCGAAAGAATGGATAAAAAAACTAAAAAACAAGGTAGCAGGGACGGATACTCCCTTTAGATATACTACAGCAGTAATTTTTCGATATTGAAGTTCAAAAAACACGACTTAGACGAGTTTCAATGATGTTGGAGTTAGGAGAAGGGAGATTTGGAGCCCTCCCCCCCTGAAAATTTTTCAGAATTGGAGTCCGAAACCTTTGTGATCATTTTTGTAAATTTCTATGCATATAGTTAAAAGTATGAAAAAAAAAAGATGATTCGCCTCCTCCTTGAAACATTTCTGGATCCGCCCTTGCAAGGCAGGGTGTAAAAAATAATCGACGCATAATTGAGAGATATCCCTGAAGCTGACGCATAAATGAAAGTTAAATAACACTTAATTATTTTTAATTTTTTCTAGTTACTTAAAAAAGGTCGAAGCAAAACTGCAAAAGAGAAGCAAGTTTGAAATTATGTATGTATATGTCACAACTAAAGACCAAAATTGAAGAATGTAGACTTTCACCGGTGATTCGCCGGAAATATCCGATCTTTCCCCGATGTCTTTGGTACATGATGAGTGTCGATATATTCACCGATTAATGTTGGCATTTACCATATTTCGGATTTTCACAATAATCTATAAAGGTATATTCAGTAAGTTACCGCCCTATAGCCAGGTCTAAAGCAGAAATACACGAACTACACCGCCAGCTCAGTCAATTCCAGCCAAGGACTGCAGTTTCGTGCTTATTAGCACTCATCAACCCGGCATAGGATTGACTGAGCTGGAGGTGGAAAACCTCTTAAGGAAGCCAAGAGTGCCAAACAGGGCTTAATTTCTAGTGGAAATAGTGTGAGGGCTTCCTATTGGTCAGAATATATTTTTATGCATAAATAAACTGAATGCCATCAGCTATTTAAAAATTCAGATAAAATTGAGACATTCAAAATCTGAGCTCCCGCGTTAATTCGCAGAATCGATTGACACATCGACAAAAAGAGTTCAAAACTATTATAATTAATGTTTCTGCTAATAGTTAATGAAAGTGAGATTAAATTTATAAATTTATATCTGTCAATTACTGGGAATTGATATTCTACAGCAAGATCAAAAAAAAAAAAAAAAACAGATACACAAGTAAATGGAAAGATAAAGCAATCAATTTATATTTTTAAAAACAGCCAAACGGAAACGTGAAATGCAAAAGAAGTAAAGTTAATTAATCATTTCGTTAAGCGATTGAACTCCGTCAATCCAAGTATAACGTAGGTTTTGAATTAATGATGCATTGAATTAAGCAAATGGCTACAGCAATTTACAAATACGTTGTTGAATTGAAGAATAAAAAAGGAAAGAAAGAATAAGAGTAAAATATACGTACTATTTGACGTAAGCAAAAATGCTTTGCCAATACATGCTGCATGTGTTCTTCATTAACGATGAATTTAGTCGAAAGTGTTATAATAGAAAGAAAAGATAATTTCATACATGTTATTAGGGTTCTCTGTTGGGACATACCATGAAGTTTTGAGATTTGAAAACGCTTTTTGCACTAGCAATACAAAAATGCCGGACTTTGACAGATTTTTTTTTCTTTTTTTGTTCGTGCTTTATTTTCAGCGATAACCATATAAGCAAGCTTGTAAGATAAAGCTAAAGTGATGTAGATGACACAAATGCAAAAAAAAAAAAAACAATTTGCTTTTACTCGCTTTACCTTCCCGCGACAGAAAAGTATATACTTTTCCCAACAGATTATAGTTAACTGAAATCGTATCTCGTCGATGCAGTGGCGCAGTGAGAGTGGAGTGGGCGGGGGAGGGGGGGGGGCAAAACCATTCCAGAAGGTATTTTTCATCAAAAAATACCTTTTCTAACTGTTCTAGTTCACTGATAGTTTCTCTTTATTAAAAATTATCCATTCTTTGAGAGATATTAATATTTAATGTTTATATTATGGCCAGCTTTTAGTAAAAGTGTTTATACAACTCTTATTCTTGCTTATATCATCTGTTTGGCGTCATATCCTTTACTTAATAATCACAAAAATTTATCCTGGCAGAGGGGAGAGGGCAGTTGGTTTATAACTGCAATATGAATTTTTATATAATAAAATTGATGGATGGATAGACGACAGCACCAAACTTTTATTTCATTTTGAAGCATTATCTGCCTTTAAAATCAAGAATATGGACTATTTTTCCTATGTCTTAACTTTTATGTCTACTAATGCGTTGAGGCACTAACACAAGGGTTTACCCTCGGGAGCGGAGATAAAGTTTGGTCAAAATAGTTTGCATTATGTACTTTAACTACCATATTAGAATTGGCAATAATGTTATAACCGAGAGTACTGGGAGGTTGCCCCCAAACTTCTCCCCTCTCAGCGCCCCTGCGTAGAGGACAGTTAAAGCTAACAGGGAGTAAGGGCGGGGGATAAAGTCAACACACGCTTTCTAGAAACCACACACTTTTCTTTTATTATTAATTTTAAGTATTATCAAGGTAATAACATAAATAATAATTGAATGAAAAACTTTTGAATTTTTCCAGATTGTCGACTTAGATTGCTCTTTCGGTGTTATGTTAAACATCATACCTGACAGAAGACGTTTATCGCATGCTCTTAAAAATAAAAGAAAATACTGTCGTGACAAGGAAGATTTTCTGACATGGGCGCTAGAACTATTTGTCCATCCTTTTAAATCCTTGTTCAGAAACTCCACTCTTGTCAGAAGGTCAGTGGAGTGCGTCCAGGCATCGCAGAGTCGAAAAGGAAAGGAGCGGGATGGGGTGGATGGAACGTCTTGATCGATCCGAGAAGGCGATTGTTGTCGAGCAGACGTTTTTCTTTTTTTGTGTGTGTCGAGGAAAGGTGCAATTGCAAAGCAAATGCGATTAATTTTGAAATTGCCTCGCTTCAGTTCTGCTTGTCAACTTTCTTTTGTCGCATATTACTTGATGAAGGTTTTAGAAAAGAGTTGCAGAAAGTGATCTGATAATGAACTCGAGCTTGCTTGTTTTCTTGGCGGAAGGTCGGTACCACCCTCAAAGGAAATATTCTAAAGGAGAGACAATACCCTTGTTTTTAATCACGACAAAAACTCCGCGATGATTTTCTTCATTGTCACGTGACATGTCGTTGCCCTTGGCGCGATAATTCATTAGCGATCGTAGCTGACATAATTATTGGTTCAATTATATCAGCTGGATTCATGCGAAAAAAGTTCTAGCCAAACAGCGATAAATAGCATGCTAACACCGTAAAAAATCGGCGGTATGATAGAACGTCGTTTCGCAGTCAAGCGAAAACCAGTATAATTTTGGCAGCCGAGAAGCAACCTTCTGCTGTCTCTATTGGATGTCTGCTCAAAGGGAACCATCAAGCTTACTTTTTATTTCACTTAATTTAAATGATTGTGATTATGTGTCATTTTATTACACATTTAAAATGCGTATCAATTCATTATTCTTGATCATTGTTGTTTCAGGTATTACTTAAGAGATTTTAGAGGAGTATTTTTTCATAAACTCTGCAGAATTTTCTGTAGAGTCTTTAAAGAATATTCACCTAGTGTCTAAGGAATTTATCCTTATTGCTTGGAAGAATGGGTATGATTTCTACAATTCTTTTTAACTGAGTCCAAGAAAAATTGGAATATTATCTTCAAAAATACTCAACATAATCTACGAATAATGATTATAGTGTCTACGAAAATACTGTATCGATTCTATGAAAAATAGTTATGCTGTTTACCCCTTGCGCATCCAAAATTCACCTACTGAGGGGAGGGGAGTCCTTAGTGGTCCTACTAATGTATTTTCAGGCATTTCTATACTCTTTAAAAATGGATATCAGGTTTTAAAAAATGTCCTAAAAAAATGCACGTAAGGGGATTAATGTTTTTCATAATGTGTCCATGTTTTTCATCTGTGGTCCTATTTAAAATTTTCTACTGAGTGTATGAAGAACTGTAATAAATACTTATAGAAATTGCCTACATACTGAGCAAAATGTGATTTTAAGGTCTATAGGGATTGTTCATTGAAATTATCAGGAATATTTTAAATATCTATAGAAACTGTCCATAAAATGCATGACCAAAAATTTTCATGCATTCAATTGGCGGTTTCATTGGATAGGCCGGTGAGATTGTTGGAAATCTTTACTAATAATAAAGCTGAAAGTATCTCTGTCTGGATATCTGGATCTCTGTGACGCACATAGTGCCTAGACCGTTCGGCCGATTTTTATGAAAATTGGTACTACATTAGTTTGTAACATGGGGGTGTGCACCTCGAAACGATTTTTCGAAAATTCGATTTTGTTCTTTTTCTATTCCAATTTTAAGAACATTTTCCTGAGCAAAATTATCATAAGATGGACGAATAAATTACCAAGTTATCATAACGTGGAACCGTAACATGAGCAAGTCAATTGGCGAGAAATTTACCATACATTATTTGTAAATATACAGGCGAACCAAAAGACCTTTTAATTTTCTACTGCGGACAAAGCCGTGCGGGTACCACTATAGAAAATAAAGTTTGTTATATGACCTTTAAAAATTGCATTTGTAATGCAGATAGAATGCATGTATAAATTAAAGCCAACCCATAAAATACACAAAAAGAGTTGGATGGATCGAAAAAAAATGTTTAAAACAAGTACAAAGAAGAGCTATAAAGTCTATTCTAGTTTGTCTGAAGAAAATGTAGAGAAATGTTGCCTT
The DNA here is from genome assembly GCF_026930045.1 of Uloborus diversus. NCBI lineage: Eukaryota > Metazoa > Arthropoda > Arachnida > Araneae > Uloboridae > Uloborus > Uloborus diversus. Next base: position 50,252,156 of record NC_072737.1, read on the forward strand.
TATTTTTCTCCCCCCCCCCCCACAATCTAAAACATACTCGTGCCCATATAAAATGTTGAAAAAGGATATCAAGTCAAGCGGGCTGACACTATACATGCTTTTTATGAAGTTTTGAAATTGAGTATTAGTTATTAAAGATTTACATATAAGTTCTAAAACTTGCCTCACAGTGCACATAAACGTAGTACAAAGTTTTGCTATGGCGGTTCTTTTAAATTCGAAACTTAAAACATGATTATAAAAGATGGGTTTTTAACAATTTACTTTTATTAATTGTTGATAAAGAAATAAAGGTAATTAAATTGAAAAAGATAGCTTATAAATCCATTATCACGTAAAACTTCTACAAAAAATTAATGACGTTAAAAAGGGAAAAAAATACATTTACGTATTCTGTTTCAAAATTGACTGCAAGCTATTGGAAAATGTCCGTGTGACCTATCTCAAAACAAGAAGTAAAACAAGAAGCAAACAGAAAGGCGAGGAATAAACTGACTAAATTAGAGTAAGTGTACGAAGTATTTTGAACCATAATTAATTCTGTCGTATCGGCTCCATTAATCAAAGCGCAAAATAGGACGCTAGCGCAGGGTTGCTGTTGTATGGAGATCACACAAGGCGAATCTTTTGTATACATAACGAAATTCATTGATGAGTTGTACTCGTTGAATCATGAATGAACAAGACAATGCCGTATTGTCACCTCTTATCTCATTTAATAGAAAAAAAAAATGCACGGAGCCAGAATGGCAAATTAAAGTTCTTATCGAGTACAGGAACTGAGGAAAGGATAACAAATATATTGTTGGGTGTTTCAATTTAACGTGTCTGGAAAACTAAACTGCAGCAGTGCTTCGATCGCCGTACGAAGTTCGCTTCTAGTGGAGGAACTGTGTAATGGTAACAAATCATGACGTTGATTGGCTCAGTTTAATAACTATGGAAAGTTGAGTCTTTGTAATATTTCAAATTATATGCAACTGAACATTTTGTATCAAAGCAAATTTCTCAAAACCTCTTGCGAGAAATAGGTTTTGTGTAGAGGAACGGATCCATATTGAGTAGAGAGATTTCACTAACATGGGTAAGAGGAACTGATCTATATCGAGCATAAAATCTGAAATATACATTGAACAGAAGAATTTCAAAAGAGGGAATCATGGAATTGAGAGATATAGAATAGAGGAGCTGAACTATATTGAGTAGGGGAATTGAGCTATGTAGAGTAGAGGAACTTTAGTACGTAATAAGACAAGAAACTTGGCTAATATTGAGAACAGAAATATGGAACTGTTATATTGAGTAAAGAAGCTGAGCGGTACTGATAAGAGAAACTACATTACATGTGGAGCAAGAGGAGCTAAGCTGTATTAAGAGTAGGAGCTGGGGCTACAGTGTGAAGAAGAACTGGGCTAGATCGAGTGGAAAAGCTGAGCTAAATTGAGTAGAGAAACTGAGCTGTACTGGGTAGAAGAACTGAGCTATACTGAGTAAAGGAACTGAGCTGATTGGTGTTTCAATTTCACCTGTATCGGAATCAAAACCATAATATTGCTTTCAACGTATGAAACTAACATCCTACATCAGGACTAGAATTTCAACAACCTACCAAAAAATAATTAAATAAATAAAAAGAAAGAAATTTTTCTCGAAAAGAATTTTGCTTTTTAAAATTCAATTAAAAATGAAAACTAAATAGTCTGGAAAAGTAATACAGGCTATATATCCTTTCTGATTATTGTACAGCAATACATTTTTCACTAATGATATAGCATTTATTCGATAACAATTAAATGCATCTTAATAAAAATGTTAATAATAATAGCATCTTAATTGAGCTGTTAAATTAGTTTTTAAAAACCCAGATTGCACAAAGGCAAAGGAAAAAACAAAAAAAAAAGTTTCGTCAGTTCATCTGTTCAAGCGATTATATTATTTGAGTTCAAAAAATAAATAATAGTAAAAATTGTTAGTAGGAAAATGCCAAAAGTAGTTTATTGTTCACATTTCTATCAGTACTACTTCTCACTTCTCAATGCTTCCAAAGACAAGAAAAGAAGCATTTTGACAGATACAATGTGTAATCTATCAAACATGTGGTCAAGTGGATAAGTAAGAGAATATCATTATGCAGAAAGAACAACCCTGCTGTTTAAAAAACGAGACTAGTAGATTGATGTGTTAATTTAATTTTTGACCGATTGATTATAGGTCAAACATAATAGGCTTATCTTCAAAAAATATATTTTTTAGGTTTCGGAAGACAAATCACTTGAATACCATTAAACTATTTACATGTTTAACATCATGTTACATGCAGAGGTCTTCAGTAAAAGTCCCTAGACCAAAAAGTATGTAAAGATGGTGATCCTCAAACATTGACTAATTTCGACTTATTCCAAGAACTTCTAGTGAAAAGGACGATTAATCATTTCATAAAATGAGGGTATCAGTTATGTAATGGGGGGAAAATAATTTGAATTGAACATTTACGTACTGATATGAATTTCTCTATGATACTTTGCATTAATTATAAAGATTACAATGATAAGCTTCAGATGATGAATGGTGCGTTTTTGAAAATATTTTATGGCTGTTTTTTTTCCCCTTTCTTTTCTCTTCTTGCCCAAAAAGATTCACAAATTGTTCTTCGAAGAAAAATTATTTTACTTGTCTCCACAAATATATTACGACAATGTTTTTTGAAACATTTTTTCCCCCGGGCTTAATAAAAGGGGTTGAGTGCCCAAAATTGGAATTACTTCTGGTGTAAGATGAGAATATCTACGCTTGACGCCAAATACTAGTATGGTCGAGCTCTAAAGAGACGCTTGATCTTGAAAGAATTTAGCTCTTTTTGGTGATGTTTGCTGTCAATTTATTGCTGAGGAAGACAAAATTATCAAATTTCCGAGTATTATTTGCTTTATTTTAATACTTTTTGCATGCACTTTTTTGTATTACATGAATTAAATCAAAAACACGTGAAAACGTACTAGCCGATAGATTCTTACTTACCCAAATTGCAAAGATTCTAGTTAATAAGTATCAGAAGTCTAAAGTGCATTGAAAACCATTAACAAAAACATTATCTTCACACTTTTTGAGCTTTGAAAAAGACATAACTTTTCATGCCTAAAACATGGCGGATAATTTATTACTCACTTTAAAGTGAGTGGTAAATACGTAACCATCAATCAAATAGGGCCTATTCCATGAACTGTATCTAATCCAGTTGAAAAGCGTCAAATCACTTCAACAACTCTTGCAGACAGATGTGAATGAAAAGGGGAAAACGGACTCATCAAATCTTTAAGGCATTCGTCAAAGGAAGGGCGATAAAAGAAATAAAAAGAAAAAACTGATGACACAAAAAGACATCACATCGGAGACATCATTAGGATCTGTCATCACCGGTTTCTTATTGTCATCTGTCATTCATCGGCAATTGACATTCAAGTGGTATGAAGAATAAGAGGTGCCTTCCCAGCTTAGTGAACGAATAATGAATTTTATCTCGATTTTTTTTTTCACATGTAAGTCTTATTGTTTATATTCTGATTGGCTTATTACACATCTGGAATGTTTCAAATGACTCCAGAGGTATTGAACTTTTAGTTTACTGCGGAGACTTGAATTAGAAGCAGGGTTGTCAAAAGTGGAGGAAATGTATCAGTTCTGTTTTAGTTCATTCTGAATTGCTTTGGTTTTTGAAAAATTTCATATGAGGTAGTGCAAAGCAAAGGGATGTATGTAGACTTATTAAAGTTTCGAGTGAAACGCGTTCAAAGTTTAGATCCTAGATAGGCTTTTGTTGAATTTTTTTTTCTAAATTCTACCGTATAGCAGCACCCAAAACAGAGGAGAAGTTTTCCTACCATTTCTACTGATTACCTTCAAATTTAAAATTTTGCACTTACATCCCTTTGTTTCTCTCTACCTCATATGGCGCTTGTCGAGGGAAGAAACTAAGCCGCTTCGTTTCAGTTCATTCAGAATTAGTTTGGTTTTATGAAGACTCAAAATAAATACCATTAAAATCTCTACTTTTGGGCGAGTAGTTTCATAGATGAAATAACTTTGTCTTCAGCAGCAGTAAATTGCCAGAAAACAGCTAGCACAGAATCTCATAAAATTTGACATAGATAATCTAGTTTTCAAAATAGCTATTTTGAGTTTCACTAAGCTCATGGATAATTTCTAGGAAGATAATTCTACTATTTCATGTAATAAGGATCTGATTTATTCTTAAACAGTTAATTTTTTATTAGCTCATTCTAAAGGCATCATTTTTTCTACTGGTAAATTTCCTCATCAAACCAGTACATCAGGCAAGGCCGTATCCAGAGGGGGGACCTGACGGGCCCGCCCCCCCCCCCCCCGAAACCCGAAATGTTTTGTACCGTAAAACAGAAGAAGGGTTTTTTTTTCTTTTTTTTTTAAATTCCTAATGTCAGAAAAGGAAAATAACAATTTTTTTTTATTCTTAGTTTTGCTACTATTCAAAATTTATAATATTTTGAAGAAATACAGAAAAAGGAGTTCTAGTTCTCATTAGCTGCAAGGCATACTTGAAATTTAGACCTTTAATTAGGACTTCCTGCTCTCTTTCCCAATTCAATTCAGGGCAGTCCAGGGTCAAGGCAGGCCCTTTGTCAGTTCGGTAGACTTTTAAGTCTATCAAACTGACTTCTGTGCATTTCCTCCTCCAGAGGCGTGCACAGAAATTTTGGGGCTGTCACAAATGCTTTTTTTTGGGCCCCCTCCATATTGTTTACCCATATTTTCCACCCTAGGTTAAAAAATATTGGGCCCCATTTAAGCTCGGGCCCGTGCCAACAGGTGTCCCTTCTCCCCCTATGAACGACCCTGCCCACCTCCCCCTAAAACTCTTATAAAACTTACACTGTACTGATTTCGAGCCGGGGACTCCCCAAAGGCTGGGCCCCTAGTTTCCGATTAGGCGAGTATCTTGTTACCAAGATGTGCCAAATTCAGCTCCTCGATACATCCTGAGTAAAAAATGCAAAAATCACGATTCGCGCGTTTTTGTAGCATAATTTTCAAGATCATTTTTGTGACTGATATGTTTCTTGTCTTGCATTTATTTAATGCCAAATTCAGTATCATGGAAGTTTTTTTGTTATTGCTTGTGTTTTTTTTTCTTACTTCTACTGCATACTGTTAATACCTTAAGTATGAGAAAAAAATAACACTTAGTCTATTCTCTTTCATTTTCTGCACTACTTGTGATTGAAAAAAAGTTTGTTTCGAGAAATATTTCGCTGCATTTATTTTTAACTTAAAACGGGTGTGTCCTACAAAGTTATAATCATTTTGTAAGACTTTGCAATCAACTGCTGAAAAGTGTAAATAAAGAGCTTCAAATAATTTCAATTGTTCGAGAGTCTATGAAAATTATTTTTAAGTTTTTGAAATTCCTTGAAAAGTTCTTCAATTTTGGATCTTATCAAGAAAATAAAGTATGAATTGTCCAAATGGCCAGAATATTACTCTTCCGTTCTTATTTTCTGAATGTCTACACCATTTCTTTTAAACTGTTTTGTACAATTTTCATACTGTAAGGCATTTATGAAAAAAAAAAAAAAAAAGAAATGGGGGTAGGGGGAGTGATCAAAAACAAACTTCACTAAAAGTCGATATGAGCAGATGGCGGGGTGCTTCTCTTTTCACCTCTGTCGTTTTTCCTCTCTGTCCATTAAGTTCCACGATTTGTTGAGCAAGCAATTTTTATTTTGTTTGACTGATTTGCAAAAGAATGTATAACTTTTAAAAGACTTTGTTTGCATATTTTTTTTTTCATATTTTTGTAGTCTCAATTACCTAATGTAAGGCCTTAAAATACAGATTTTTTTTTTTTTTTTTCAAAAATTTCTCGGGGGAAGACCCCCGGACCCCCTGAAATTGTGGATGTTCTACATCCGACTTAAAGGGACACTCTACTGTTATCCTTACCACTACAAGGTGAATAAGAAATTAAAATAACAACAGTCCAAACAGTGGAATCATTAAAAATCGAGACAAAAAGTCTTCTATGTTAACATTTGTATGCGTTTGGTGTGTCTATATATACTATATGTGTGTGTGTGTTAGGACAATGTACTAATCTGGGCCCCTCCCGAAAAAAAATTCTGGATACGGCCTTGACATCAGGAGCACCTGTGGAAAAACTTTTATGTTTTTTAAAATGGCAACAGTATTAGCCAAACAGTTTGGTGTATATATACTCAGTGAGGGCCGTGGTAGCCTGATCGGTAGGGCATTGGACTCGGGGCCGGAGGGGCTCGGGTTCGATCCCCGCTGGTTGAAGACCCACCGTCGTCATTAAAGGGGACTGGGCGACGTTAAATATGCTCGTGGTCTCAATGTCCTCCAAGTGAAACGATACCTCTGGGGGTGCTAGTACCAGGTAGCTATTAGCTCTTGGACTAGTTCTAAATTCTCATTAACTGTTCGATCCGGTGATGGTGCTGCCATCTATCGGTATATAAAATAATGGAGGCAAGGCACTAGTATGCAGACCTCGACATAAATACAGTTGAAGTCAGTTGTGACTCTTGAATAGGAATAGGAATAGGAATAGGAATAGGAATATACTCAGTGAATTCATGTTCAAGTGCTTACGTTGCTTCTGTTAGTTATGTTATGATTTTAATTTATGTTCGTTCATTTAGTTCATAATTTTTCTTCAATAAAATCTTATAAGTTAATTGGTTTCATGTATCTGTTATAACCGCGTGGCAGAAGAGAGTTTGAAGTTGTTTCGCGACATCAATTTTGGTGCATCAGGCCGCGAAGTCGTGAAAGGTGGAAATTGTGAGAGTTGTGTTTGAAGTTGCTTGTGGAAGTTGTTGGAAATTTTGTAGCACGTGCAAAATTCGTGAGTGGTTTTTCATTTCTATTTTGACTGAAGTTTGTGTTATTTCTGCTGTGTTGTTGTGAACTGAACTGTTGTTGAATAGTAGGAAATTTGGCTCGTGATTTGAGAATTATAGAAATTGTGCTTTTATATACGTTAGTTGGTAATTGAAGTAAATAAGGATTGAAATGGCAGATATTGAAAAGTTAAAAGTTAAAAGAGCAGCTATTAGAATGACGACAACTAAACTAATTAAAAAAATAGATGACTTTTTGGTGAAGATTGAAACTTGCAGCGAGGATAATGATACTAAGTCGAGTATTTTGAAAGAGTTTCATGAGCAATTACATGAGAAAGAAAAAGGTCTGAAATTTGTGAATTTGGATATTGAAGCGTATTTACCGCTAGATGAAATTGAAAAGGATTGTACTATTTCCGAAGAATATTCGGAAAATATAGTACTTTGGAAACAACGAATAAAAAATAAAATAGAACTTTTAGAGACTAAAACTAACAATTCCAGTTCAGTTAATTCCTCAGAATTAAATGTTCAGAATGTTAGGACTGTAAAATTGCCTCGATTAAACATTAAAACCTACTATGGGGATCCAGTGGGATATTTGGAGTTTATGAATCAGTTTAATAATGCAATTGATAAAAATACAAATTTAAGCAAAATTGACAAGTTTAATTATTTAAAGACATTTTTGGGAGGTGCTGCAGCAAATTGCATTAAAGGTTTTACTTTATCAGAAGAAAATTACGATTCGGCTATTGAATTACTAAAAAAGCGTTTTGGTAATACACATACTTTGATTCAGTTACACATGAATAATTTATTGAAAATTCCTGCTGTGTATAATTCAAGGGATTTAAATAGGTTGCGAATTTTTTTTGATAAAGTGGAAGTTCAAATTAGGAATTTGAAAAGTTTAGGCATTGAAATAGATTCATACTGTAATTTGTTAACACCAATCATACTTGATCGTGTTCCTAGAGATCTTGTTTTGGAATTCAATAGAAAATATTCGGAAGGGTATAAATTTCAGGACGTTCTTACTTTCTTAGAAAGTGAAATTCAATCGCGTGAACGTGCATTACTTGTGCAATTAAGGTCGGAATCGTTTAAATCTGGTTCAGAAAATTCGGATAAGAATGATTGTAAAAATGGGTCAAGTAACAGTAAGAGTTATAAAAACTATGCTGCAACAGCAAACTATGTGGCTAGTACAAAAAAGCATTGTGTATTTTGTAATAGTCCAGATCATGAGTTTTGTGAGTATAAAACTATCGAAGATCGTAGAAATAAGTTAAAAAATGAAAACCGTTGCTTTAAATGTTTCTCGAAAAATCATTATAGTCGCATGTGCAGGTTAAAAGTTGAATGCAAATTTTGTAAAAGTAAATTTCACAGTTACGTTTTATGTGAAAATGCTAAGAATAAACCTTTAAGTAATGACAAAGTTAATGAACAAAATAACTCTGTTGTGACGCAATGCAATTCGTCGGCTTTAAAATCAAATATTTTATTGCTTACATGTTCAGTGATTGCAAGTGCAGGTAAAGATTCAAATTCTGTAGAAATTGCTAGAGTACTTTTAGATAACGGTTCTGAAAGATCTTGGATCACAAAATCTTTAGCAAGTCGTTTAAAATTAAATATAGTTAGAAGGGAAAGGCTTTCAGTTTATTCTTTCGGTTCGGTAAAAACATCGGAAAGAATTTATGAGGTTGCAAAACTTAAACTATCAAATAGAAATAATTCTGAATCATCAATTGAAATTGAAGTTTTAGTAACGCAAACAATAACTTCAGCATCCTTAGCGGTACCTAATGTCAACGTTCAAAATGCATTGCAACAGAAAGGCTTGTTCCTTGCAGATATGTGTAATAGTGAAAATGAAATTGAAGTTTTAATTGGAGGGGATGTGTTTTGGGGTATAATTTGCGATTCAAAAGTGTTCAAAATAAATGAAACATTAAGTTGCGTACCAACGATGTTTGGGTTAGCTATTCAGGGGGTCCAACAAAATTGCAATTCAAGCTTCGTAGGAGTTTTGGCTACGGATTGCGTAATTGCAAAGGATGTTCAGGTTCTTTGGGATCTTGATGTTTTAGGTATCACAGATAAGGAAGAATTAACTTTAGCAGATAAGCGTATAATAAATAGATTTCAATCAAATTTAAAATTCATTCAGGGTAGATATGAAACAAGATTGCTATGGAAATTTTCCCCGATTGAGTTAGGGAATAACTTTTGTAATGCAAAGAAAAGATTTGATGAATTGCAAATAATTCTTCGGAAGGATGAATGGTTGGCTAAAGAATATAATAAAATTATTGAGGAACAAGAACGGCTAGATATAGTTCAGGAATGTATTAGAACTGAAAACGAATACTTTATGCCACATCGTCCTGTTGTTAGGATTGATAAGGATACGACTAAAGTGAGACTCGTTTTTAATTGTAGTTCAAAATTAAAGCAAAATATTTCGTTAAATGATGCGTTAGAATGTGGTCCAAATTTAAACGCTAACATTCTTGATATTATGTTAAACTTTAGGAAGTTTAAAATTGCATTCAATGCAGACATTGAAAAGGCTTTCCTTATGATTAGTATTGCAAAAAATGATCGTAACTATTTGAAATTTATTTGGGCTTCAAATAACTCTGAGGGATATAAAATTATGCAAATGAATCGATTACCATTCGGTTGTACAATGTCAAATTTTGTTCTCAGTGCTACAATTAAAACTCACATAAAAAAATATGAAGATAATAGGCGTAAAACTGTTGAAATGTTGAAAAGTTCATTATACGTCGATGATTTGTATTTTGGAGCTGAAAGCGTGGAAGAAGCATTTCAGTTGTCGTCTGATGCCGTATCAGTTTTGAAAGATGGGGGTTTCAACTTAAGAAAGCTCAGATCTAATTCAGTTGAATTGGAATCTTTATGGGTTGACCAGGGTCTGAGTACTAGTGAGTGTTTGGAAAATTGTCAGTTAAAGGTGTTGGGGTTGAATTGGAATACTAAAGAGGACAGTTTGTCATTAGATGTAAAATCTTTGTTGAGTAATTTATCTTCGTTGAAAAATACTAAGCGTTGTGTGCTGCAGACAGCCGCAATGATATTTGATCCAATGGGTTTTTTGTCTCCTTTTGTTGTAAGAATTAGATGTTTAATGCAAGATATTTGGAAAATAGGTGCAGATTGGGATGATGAATTGCCAGAGAATTTGACTTTGAAGTGGAGGAAGTGGTATGGGGAGATTAAAGATTTAGATTCCATAACGGTAGAAAGATATTTCTTTTTAAATGTGAGTGACCTTAGGGATTCTGTTGAAATACACATATTTTCGGACGCGTCATTAGTGGCTTATGGTGCGGTTGCATACTTTAGGTATAGTAATAAGAAGGGTGAAGTTTCGACGTCCTTTATAATGTCAAAAGTCAGAGTGGCACCGTTGAAAAAATTAACGCTTCCGAGACTGGAATTGTTAGGAGTGTTAGTGGCTGCAAAATTGTGTAAATATTTGTCTGGTTTATTTAATAATTTGTCTGATAGAGTAATATTATGGACGGATTCAGAAATCTGTTTGTGTTGGATTAGAGGTTCATTTAGGGAGTGGAAACAATTTGTTGCAAATCGTATTTGTCTTATTCAAGATTTGACTTCACCTAGTATGTGGAAATTTTGTCCAGGTTTAATGAATCCAGCAGATAAACTGACAAGAGGTGAATCATTGAGTTTGTTGAAAAATGACAGCGTGTGGTGGCGCGGACCAAAGTGGTTGACTAGTCCTAGAGATGAGTGGCCGTTGCAGAAACAATACTGTTCGAATGACGCGGCGAAAGTTGAACTTTTGAAAGTTAGTGTTAACACGGTTGTTTCATCGTACAGTCCTGTATTAAAAGTTAACGACTTTAGTAATTTCAAAAAATTACTGAGAGTGACTGCATGGGTGTTGAGATTTATTTCGAAGTCCAGAAAATTATCAATTGAAAAGGGTCCACTGAGTGCTATAGAATTACAAGAAGCTGAAGCGATGTGGATAAAAACTGTGCAGTGGGAAGTGTTCCGCGAGGAAATTCAAAGGCTTCAAAAGAATCAGCAGATTAGTAAATCTTCTAAGATTTATTCCTTATCTCCATATCTGGACGAGACTGGTGTTCTTAGGGTAAGAGGACGTCTAAAAGAGGCTCCATTGACTGAAAATGAAAAACATCCAGTTTTACTTCCGAAATCGAAATTTGCGGAATTGGTGATTTTTCATGAACATCTTCGTGTCTTTCATTCGGGTGTATCATCAACTTTAGCTCAAGTGCGTAAAAAATTCTGGATACCGAAAGGAAGACAGACCGTGAAAAGAGTTATTTCTACTTGTTTAATCTGCAAAAAATATTCGTTAAAACCAGCTAAGCAGTTAACTGGTCAATTACCCTTGGAACGTATTGCTGAAAGTCCACCGTTTACTAATGTGGGAACTGACTTTAGTGGTGCAATAACTGTTAAATCGAAATTAAACAGTTGTGAGAAAGTGTACATTGTATTATTTACATGTGCTGTAACTAGAGCGGTTCATATTGAAGTGGTGCAAGATATGTCCGTAAAAAGTTTTATCTTAGCTTTGAGACGTTTCCTAGCAAGAAGAGGAAATACAAAAATAATATTTTCTGATAATGCAAAGACTTTCCGTTCATCTTGTGAAATACTGAAATCTTTTCGTAAAATAATAAAGCATCCAGAGCTGCAGAATTTTGTAGCGTCGGAAAACATCATTTGGAAATTTATTCCAGAACGTTCTCCATGGTGGGGAGGTTTCTGGGAACGATTGATGAAAAGTATTAAAGACCCGCTGAGAAAAATACTCGGTAGAGCTCTATTGACATTAGAAGAGCTTGCTACCATCCTTACAGAAATTGAGTTTATTTTGAATAATAGACCAATTACCTATGAATTCAACGATTTAAATGAACCTATTGCATTAACACCTTCATGTTTTTTATTTCCAGGAAAGGACAAGATTAACTTTCCAAATTATTTCCTTGAGGTATTTGACAAAAACTCTAACCAAAAGACTTTACAGAAACGTAAATTGTTCCAGACTCGTTTAATCAAGCAAATTTGGTCTCAATGGAAGGAACAGTATTTATTGCAATTGAGAAGTGCTCATAATTTTTTAGATCCTCACTCCCAACAGAACTTAAAAATTGGAGATGTAGTGCTTGTTGAAGGACCTTTGAAAAATAAGTTACTGTGGGACATGGGTGTGATCGATAAAGTTCTCATAGGAAGAGATGGCAATGTACGTGCATGCATAGTCCGCACGTCTAAAGGTTGCTTAAGAAGAGCAATTCAACTACTCTATCCATTCGAAGTGACTGTTTTGTAATGAAATGTATTGTTTATTGAATGTTTAAATTAGTTTAATTTCAGACTGAAGTAAGTTGATTGTTAATTTAAGTGATGATTGAAATGTCTAATTTAGTTTAAATTGATAGATCTGTTTAATTTATATTCTTAAGTTTTAGTGTACTCATTAAAGAGTACAGGTGGGGAGTATGTGGAAAAACTTTTATGTTTTTTAAAATGGCAACAGTATTAGCCAAGCAGTTTGGTGTATATATACTCAGTGAATTCATGTTCAAGTGCTTACGTTGCTTCTGTTAGTTATGTTATGATTTTAATTTATGTTCGTTCATTTAGTTCATAATTTTTCTTCAATAAAATCTTATAAGTTAATTGGTTTCATGTATCTGTTATAACCGCGTGGCAGAAGAGAGTTTGAAGTTGTTTCGCGACAGCACCAAAGGGAATTGTAGAGGGCTAACACACAGATTCTCTGGTTTAATGCCGTATTGCCAATCCTAGTATGCAAAAATATTCACAGGCAAGGAATGTATGTGGTCAAAATATCTATCTCCTCCCACGAGAAAATTTTGATGTATTTCTTAAATCTGCAAATTTTGTAAAATAGTCAAGTGTTAGTTTTGAAGATTCGTTGCAAGCTCAGCAACTAAAGGTATAACTACTGTGGGTTCTATGGCTCAGCAATTTTTTTTTAACTATTGCCAATTCTAGTAGTTTAATGTACAACATAACTCCGATTTAATTGTTGTCAAGGACTGGAAAAAGTTACTGTTAAATCAAGAATATCGTTAAATCGAGGAGCAAATATATTCAATGCAGTTATATTCGGACCAGTGAAATAATCATTAAATTGAAGAAATAGTTAAATCGAAGTTTTTCTGTATATACATGTGAGAACTGCTATGAACCAAAGGAAGAAATCCTATTTGCATTTTAGAGTCATCAACTAATGAAAGATATCTGATGAAGTTTTGTTCAATATAACTTTGAATCAAGGTACAGAATAGGTCGAACTTCAACTCCAAAAGTGGAAATTGACATCAAGTTGAAATTGAATGCAGTGTCCGTTATTACCTTATATTAAGAACTTAGGAGGAGGGATAAAGCTCAAAAGGATGATTTTGAAAATCAAACGTTATTTAACCTCCAGTTTCCAGTAACAGAAGAATATGATTTCAGCACCTCGACTCCTCAATCAGTGAAGTCGTTGACGTCTGCAACATCCAATTACCTTTCAGGTTGGCATTTTTTTCCTTTCATTTAATTTCAGTTCTCTTCCCGTTAATAACAAGTCGTGACAACGCCATTGACAAGTTGCTGACAACCGTATTACGTCGGTCGTCATTTTTGCACGCGCATCGTCCAGTAGCCCGGGCGAGACAGTTAATCATTTTTTAATTCTTTTTCCCATTCCATTTGGAAGGACTTGGAGGCCCCCTGCTGAGCTTTCCAAAATACTTGGAACGGTTCAGGAGATTCAAAACAATACAGGTGTCTGTTATTGTCATGGGAAGGTGTCTGGCATTTTGAACTATTTGGACATCCATCTTTTTAGCATTAGTCATTACTATTACGGCACAGTTGCTTTGTTATTGGCGTGAAAAATAATTGTTTCTTTGTGATGTTATAATGTTTTCTTGGTAAAGCAATTTATTGAATCAATTCTTTTGCAAGTATAAATTAAATAAAAATAAAATACCTGGAGAACATTAAATAAATAATAAAAAGAGACCAATTACGCAAATCATGACTCAAATTTTGTTTGTTTTTAAATTTTGTATAACTTGATTTGAAAATGAATTATTTATACTACTCAAGTTGCTCTTATTACAGAATCTAGAAAGCTACTAAATCAGGTTTCTAATGTGAGTCTAACTTCGCTTCTGAAAATCTAATTATAATAAAGTTCTTTATTTTGTGTATACATCCCTTTGTTTCTAGCTCAACCTTAGGTATGCGTACATATAAGGACTAGCGATCAAGGCTCCAAGGTCATGGGTTACAGGAATATTTTAACCTTATCCCCCTCTAAATTCGCACTGAAGCACAAAAATTATTTTTGATTTTGATAGCTTTTCCTCTTCTTGTATTACACTCATTAAAAACTATGCTTCTATGAGTTAGAAAGTCACAGCACTAAACTCTATTGTTAGATCCCAAAACGTGATATGATTACGTTTTCTTCCAACACTTTTCAAAATTTCAACTCACTATTTTATCCCAGTACTTATCCGAGTAATTTAGTACATTTGCTTAGTAATACAGCCATCCACAATGGTTTACCACGAAAAATAAAAATGTTAAGTGATGCATATTCCAGTCTTAAAAAAAAGAGCGTGAAATTTCCTGTGGACGTGTAGAAAAGAGCAATTTTTGGAATCATAATTCAAATTTATATCACTTTGGATTTTTATAAAATTCCAAAAATTCATTTGTTATTAATCGTCGGATACATTCCGTTTCACGGATTTTCTAGCGAAAACGACCCTCTCCTCACTAGAAGGCGAAAAATACCCTACGTGAATTCCTCAACATCAATTCAACCTCTGAGCGAAGTTTTGCAAAGATCCGACGTAAACTGGATCTGTATAAGGAACATACACACATACACCCACGCACGCACGCACACACACCCATATATCCAGTGTTATATATTTATAGATATACTCGTACTTTAATCATTGATGTTGTTTGCACCTGATAGTAGCAAGTATTGCACAAAATCTAGACGAGTCGGTTTAATACAGCTATGCGGGTTTTTCTGATAAACAATGAAAGATAATTTTATCACCATTTAAGATTAACAAGCTTAATTTCTTCAAAAATTCAACACAATTTTTTTGCACCTTCAAAGTAGACCGATAAATTACAAAATATTCCTACAGAAGCACGGTTTTCATTTCTTAATTTCTTACTCAAGCAACAGCATTCGCAAAAAATATTAACCAATTACAATATAAATCTGATACAAATCCCCAAACACCCAATACCTACGCAAAAACAAATTTAGCCAGATCAATTTGTCTTTTTTGCATAGCAAAACTTGATTGCATGAAATATTATCATACAGAATACTTCAGCACTTAAGTCAATATAATTTTGATCTCAAATGCGCTATAACTTTAGTATAACACTTTGGAATATCGGAGTATTCGCGTGATACATGGATACTCACGCATTTCGATGCAAATTCAACGATTTCAACTAACATCGGATATCGATGAATCGATACAACAGTAAACATAAGCAGATTCTAAGCGCTGAGGTATCTCTCGTTATTCTTGGCGGTACCTCTAATGGTCTCCATAAAGATTTTGGCAAGTTTAAGTGTATTTTGCGGCGCTCAAATGATATGCTTTGGTGAAATGTATTTCATTTCTTGTGAATAAAAATGTGATTAGTTTTAGTTTCCAGGACACTTAAGTAATCATTTCGAATAATAGTTATATAGATAGATTCGACAGAAAAACATATCTAAATTATGTCGATGTCACACATACAGTTTTGTTTTTAGTACTAAAACTCTAAGAAAAATACAACAACAGCATAATAAATGTTTTTTTGCAGTTTCAAGCAAGTTGATGATAATGTTTATATTGTTTTGATACCAAAGTTCCATTTAACTGTGATCAAATGAACAATAACTATGTTAAACTATTAACCGCGTCCAGACAGTTTTAGATCGTTTCCACCTGTATTTGTCAATACAAGTAGAAAAAAACAAACTATACATCATACATTTTTACATCAAAAACGGATAAAATTGTTGATATTCTTTTTTATACGAAGGTCTAATTAGCATTTCAGCGGGCCATATATACTCTAAATTTCAAAAAATTTTATCAATAGTAAGCCTAAATAAGTTTTAATGTGATATTTTTAATGTGATACATTAAGTTAAGAAAATTTACTGTTTAACATTTGTTTATTAAAATGTACTGATCAATTTCATATTAGTTTTGAAGTCTAGTATAGCTCATAAGAGAAATATAGATCAAAACCTCTGAAATTTTTGATATCTTTCCCTTTTTGTATCTCCATTAACAAATAGTTTTGATAATAGTATTCAGGGCGTGCGTAGTAGTTCTGATGCTGCCCTAGGCGATATTGACAAGTGCCCCCCCCCCCCCATTGAATAATAATAATATTTATATAAAATAATAAAAAATCAATAAAATAGAAATGATAGTAAGTGCTTAAAATTAAAGTGACGTAAGTTAAATTTAAAACAGGGTTTTGCATATCTAAGCACTGGTATACACTTTAAGTTAAAGAAGTGCATCTTATGGCACTGAAACAGATATTAATACTTTTGAAAAACTTTTAAATCAAGCAATTTGCCACTATATATATATATAGATAGATATATAGATATATAGATAGATATAGATATATATAGATATATATATAGAGAGAAGCAGATAATTTATGGTGCTTAAACAAAAATTCATCCTTGAAGCAAATGTTTCAATTTCGAAATTTGCCGCCCCTCAAATCTGCCGTATTAGGTGGTTGCCTACCCCAGGAGCCGGGCCTGATAGTATTTAAAGGTTAGATATTTTTTTAAAAGATATTTAATCAATTTTTGTTTTTAAATAATTCGGAACACATGAAAAAGAATTGCATTATCTTTATTCAAACAAGGATGAATATACACTATTTGAATTTCAACAACATAGAATTTTTTAAAGTAAAATAAATTATATTATTGTTAGCGCATGCTTAATTAATGAAGAACATTATCTTTTATTTGACCTACACGATCAATTCTCGATAACTGTTTCGTTTTAGCGTTAATAAGCTGAAAATAGTTAAAAATGTATACTCCCCTGGCTTCCGTTTTTTTTTCAACTTTTTGTACAAACACGTTCAGCGTTCTTTTTTAAATAACCTGATATAATGTATTTTATTATAATCATGCTCCTGAATAAACATCAAATCATATTTTATCAAAACACATTTAAAAAATATTTATTAATATGCAAAAAAATAGCGATTTTTTACGTCACAGAAGAATAGTGTCACCCTCACCTTGCAAAGTTGAAAGACTGAAATTTAACATTTAAGCAGCCGAAGAATCTCTTTGACCGCAAATAATCCGTCTAATACATACTAAAATTAAAAGCAAGTTAACTGTTTCGATCAAAATTTATATAATATTGCAACAATTCTTCTTATAACTGCCACAAAGAGCGCTTGCTCCGGTAGTTGCAGTATTTCCCCTGGTAAGCATATGTTTTTATATTTTATCGTTACCTAAATATAAGTTTGTACAATGAAATGTTTATTATGTGCAGATATCATGGATTACGTTTAAGTTTAAAGTAGTACAGTAAAAAGAATGCGTGATGTTGTTTTTACAAGTTATGCGTGATTTTGTTACTTTTCTGGCGTCACTCCTGTGGCGTTTTTTGTACCACTGGGAATACATATTCATCTTAAGATTATAAACCTTTATTTATTTATTTATTTTATTTATTTATTTATTTATTTTTTTGTTCTAGTTGTTTATTCGAACTCATATATCATGATTGACATTAAAAAGAAGAAAACAGGGAGATTGGGAAAAAAGTGTCTAGTTGAAATATTACTTTACCAAAAATTTAAAATGATCCGGATAAAAATTCTGAATTAAAAGGAAAAAAAAAGCAGAACTATATTAGCTAAAAAAGGAAAAGGGACAAAAGTTAAGAGAATAACATAACTTTGCTAATAGTGTCACAGCGGATAAAACTTTTAGCCCAATCTTAAAATTGCAGTTAGTATATAATTTGTTAAATCAGGTTTTATTAGTGCCTCATTGTTGTAGTGAAGAAAAAATATCCCCAATAATCAGATTGTTTGCCTAACTCTAAAATGCCATGTCAACAATGGTTTTAAACAACTATTATGTTCTGGCATTGTTTTGAAAAAAAAAAAAAAAATCCAACGTTTCAATTTTTAAACAAAATTCTGCATTTTAAAACTGAAATATTATCTGCAAAATTCCCCTTTTTCTAAGTTATCATGCAAATGCTTTGCACTTTTTTTTTTAAATCAAACATTTAAATTGCTTATATCGAATGACTCACAAACTGCAATACTTTAACAGCAATTTTAGCTATGTTAGTACCATTATCCGTATAGCAGACATTTTGAGGTAAATTTCACAAATATTTCAGAATCTAAGGCGCTCGAGTGAAAAGAAAAAAAAAACAGAATTTTTATTTTAGTTAAATGTTCATGCTAAAACAGAAATTATTTCACAAACGCAACATTAAAGCGAAACAATATCAGCAAGAATTCAACAATAACCGGAAAAAAGCTATAAAAGACCTCATAAAATATCACCACCTTGTCATATACGTGCCTAAAACAAGGCACAAATCGTTAGCCCCCCAATCCTCTAAAAACCATGTTTTAAAACACCTCTTTACTAGTCGTTAGATGCCAAGTAATTGCTGTACTTGAGGAATCCTCAACTGGTAAAAAGTGGGCAGATATAGACATATAGGCATCACGTTTATTGAATCAATGAGGCGTACACGGTTGTGAGATATGCTGGCAGGAGAAAATTGAGTAATAAATTGATGACGCTTGGATGTTTTCGACTCCCCCTCCCCCCTCTTTTGTTTTCTGGAGTGTTCTGGGAAAGAAAATTCGCCCAGAACTGTTAAGCTGCGATCTGTTGCTCTTGGATGGTCAGGGTTTTCATTTTCCATGGGTTGTTATGTTTTGGCGCTTGTTGAAAAGTTGCTGTCATAAAAGAGGGTTTGCTGTTGTGTTTGGCGGAAGATTATGGTGAAAAATTGTCGTTGTCAGATTAGCGCCTGTTTAATGGCGTAAAGAAAAATCTTCTTTTTCCGATAAGGGATTTATAAATGATTCTCACACGGATATAGGTATGTGTCGACAGGGAATGTTTCATGGCTCTGATGTGTTCATCTTGGACGTGAGAGGCACTTTAAAAGGATGAATGAAATTGAACTAATCTTTCAGAAATTTTCTTTGGGAGATCAAAAGCTTAACTTGGATATTAATCATTTCAAATACAAAATCATAAATCAATGTTTTTTATTCGCTCCGACAATAAGATTTGCATTTTGATAAAAAAGGGAATGTTTATTTTTCAGATTTGTAGCTTTTTGATACCAACAGCTCATCCGCATCTTAGAGACTCGATTTTACGAACTCTTTAACACCTTGGAAAAATTGAAAATTCGTACAATCTAATACCAAAATATGAAACATGGCTAGTTCAGAGGTTGAAAACGGAGATTTAGTTAAAATAATTTGCATGTGTGCTACAATAAAAATTACTGCGAAATTTTATCAAGGCATTTTCATCACACTTGTAAACTGTTACGTTTAGTTTGTTTCAATACAATTCTTTTAAAGATACATTATTAATTTAATTAATGTATCATAATCTTGTACCTCAAAAACAAGAAACAAGACAAAATCAGTGCAGAAATTCAATTTAATATTTAAGTTGAGTTCAAAAAAGAAAAAAAGAGAGAGATTTATTTTTGTGTTAAGTTCGCAAAAGAAAATCGAGTTAGCTTAACTTAATGGAAAACTTTTCAAGACTAGTAAATTGCTCGAAAAATCATGAGCTTTCATGAATTAAAGCTTCCTAAAATTGAGCATCAGCTGCTTTTTTTTTTTTTTTTTTTTTTTGCAACCAACAACGCATAAAATGCAGGCATTCTAAAACGACAGCATCTCCATGCGTTGCATTCCTGAGAAAACAGACAGTCCATTCATTGCCTGTAGCTTGCACAGTTGTTTTGTACACCATGGCAGACTAACACAGAGCAGGCACTTGAACAGTTACAACACTTTCTACCACCCTGATCGACAGTGTTTGCATTTGCATTACAAGCTTAATAAAACATAAGTAAATAAAACGCAATTGAAGTTGGATTAGTTTTCCTACCTAAACTTCTCCTGATAAAAATGTTGGCAGGTATATATTCTATTATTCATGATGAATAAAACAACCTCTTTGTTGAATATTCAAAGTTTTGGTGAAAAGACTCGATATTCCATCCGCACAGTAAAGTTATACATTTAATCCTGTTTAAATGAAAAGCATTTTGTGTCGTCTTATATCTATCGTGTAATTACTGTTCATTTTAGTTCAAAAGATTTTACTTGACGAATTTCTATTTCATTTTATAATAGTTTATTCTAATTTTATTCATACAGAATAATTGAATTGAGAAATTTTAATATCTTTAAAAAACCGAAATTCATACCAGTTACAGATCCTCCATTTCTTTCTTTTCTTTATTATTTATTTACTCATTAATTTATTTATTTTTCATGTTTTATTTATTTTTTATTTATTTATTTTGAGGGAGAGATTTTCTAAAACTGAAGTTTGTAGGGCATTTCAGTACCTACAACATACTTATCGGAAGCTATTAATTTAACGTTGCTGGGTGTTCTAAAGTAATAATATGGGTAATCTAAGTTTAGTTTACCAAAATTTCAGTATATGTTCTATGAAATAAATTTTATGAAAAATAAATGCGCTTTATGCTTATGAGCAAAAAAATCAAAGCAATATTTGAAGTTGAAAGGTTTTATTGAAGTGATAGAAATTTATTGAAATGGACATTTTTAATTCTTGTGAAAAAGTTGTTACCAAATAAACGCTTCTATTAATTCTTCAAATTCCTATTTTACCAAAATCAACGCTTTTGACGTTTCAATGTAACTTTCAAAATGAACGCTCTTCAGTGGCGGATCCAGCCGATTGTTTTGGGAGGGGCCATCCGAAATTTTTGAGCAAACTCCCCAGGTCCGAATTTAGCTCTATACCGCCCCTAGGCAAATTTCAAAGCTGCCGCCCCCCTCCGCCCTAAAAGAAGCAAAATATCCTTGACTCAAAAAAACGTAAAAAAGTGTTCCCCGAATTCAAACTGTCAAACTTATGAAGAAATGATGGCGTTTCACATTCTGAGGCGCCCCGATGAAATGATTACAGTGATCTCCCAAAAAATTTTTTATTCGGCAAATACCATGATTGAAGAACATTTGACTTTCATAAGATGTGTGAAAGTAATCATTATTAAATTACAAGAAAAAACTGTCTCTGTGGAAAATGAAAGAATGCTAATATTTTACTTTCAAGAATTTCAATTTAATTGAAAAAATGTGTAGCAAATTTGCCGCCTCTAAAAAGTTTGCAGCCCTAGACAACTGCCTACTCTGCCTAATGAAAAATTGGGCCCTGATAACTCCTCAGAAATTTTATTAAAATGAAGTTTTAAAAACTCATTTTTCGGGGTAACGAGACATGAGGTGAGGGTGTGGATTTAGGAATCTCCCTCAAAAATTTTCGAAATTTAAATTTCCGAGTATTTTTGAAAATTAATAAACTAAAAACGCATTTTGTCTATTTTTGATGACGTACGGAGAAAGGTCAGGTTTCAGGTACTGGCCCCAAAATACTTTTTGAAAATAAAGCTTAGAAACCAAAATATTCTGTTATTATACATTGAGAAGTTAGAAGAAGAGGGGTGCTCTTCAGCTGTCCAGCCTAAAAATGCACCTTTAGGTAATGTTAGCTTACATTAAAAGGAAGTGTGAAGGTGCTCAGAATCCTTCTTTCCTGGAAATATCTTGCCTTTGAGGCTCTAAAAAATTCGATTTTTAACTATATTTATACATATTTTAGAAAGGGGTGGAAGATTCGTGAGCTCCTCCGAAAAATCTCCTTTTAAAGCTATTTTCACGATATAAACTAGGAAGGGAGAGGGACCTCTCAAAACTCGTTTGTAATTGAAGTCCCAAAGAAATTCATTTAAGTTGCTTTTAAGCAAGTTAAGTGATAAGGCCTGGATAAGCTACCTTTCCGTTGACATTTTTTCCAAATAAAAGACTTAAAATGCAATTTTTTGCTACATATCAAGGCATCTTTGTGAAAGGGCATGGGAAAAGGGGGTTCTCCTCCTAGTTCCGAAATTAAAGCCATAAAAACGAAAATTTAGGCTCTCTTTGGTCTTGTGAACAATAGGTATACTCTGAGAATCGCAGCATTTAGAGATCGTCCAAGTGACTGTATTTGGAATCAAGAAATAATGTAAAAGATGGAGAAAAATTTTGGAAATAAAAGTTTTGTTTTGAGGATAGGGATATAATTCATCTCCCAATTAAGGCCTATACTTCTTTTTCAGTAACATACATGTGTTAAATTTTTGTTATCTTCTCATATTTTTTTTCCCTTAAAAAAATTCCTACAATCACAAGGCTTTGGGAGGGGCCATGGCCCCCATGGCCCCCCTCTAGATCCGCCCCTGACGCTCTTGATACAATTTATAAAACAAATCAAACATAAAAATGATTAATTTGATGTATTAAAAAAAGTCAAATGATTATTTTGATTTTTTTCATGCGTTTCGTTATTAAAACAAAGATTTTCCTATTTTGGAAAATTAGTCGCGGAAACACGTTTTTTTAAAAACATAATTAATACAAGATAAGTGTGAATTCAGAAGGAAAAGCGTATAATGCAAAAAATACAGTTTTTAATTAAATAACGATTGCAGCCTAAGTACTGTTAAATCAATTGCGTCACAATTGTTAGCAATCAAGAACTGTTTAGGATGTACTGTATTAGCGGCTCATCAAACAAGAGGAACCTGCACGCCGAATAGTTTGCACCTAAGAGTTCATTTACATGCTTTATTATTAGAAACTAGTGGTACCCGCACGGCTTTGCCCGTAGTGGAAAATTAGAAGGTCTTTTGGTTCGCCTGTATATTTACAAATAATGTATGATGAATTTCTCGGCAATTGGCTTGCCCATGTAACTGTTCCATGTTATGATAACTTGGTAATTTACTTGTCCACCTTATGATAATTTTGCTCTGGAAAATGTTCTTGAAAATGGAATAGAAAAAGAACAAAATCGAATTTTCGAAAAATCGCTTCGAGATGCACACCCCCATGCTACACACTCATGCTCTGTGCCAAATTTCATGAAAATCGGCCGAACGGTTTAGGCGCTATGCGCATCACAGAGATCCTGACAGACAGAGATCTGGACAGAGAGAGATCCGGACAGATATCCATCCAGACAGAGAGACTTTCAGCTTTATTATTAGTAAAGAAGAAAATGGCTCAAAATGCAACTGAAAATTATTTGCCACTTTCGTCTGCACTTGAAGGTTATGTCTATAAAGTAACATTCATCAATGTTGCAATAAAAAGTCATGTCAACAACACAAGCAATGTAAACTGAAAATAAATCAAATTTTACAAGGCATCAGTAATTTCATTTACTAAAAGCATAATGCTTTGGTTTTACAATTTTTCCTTATAGAAATATACACAATTGAAATCGCAAATGCATCTACAAATTCAATAACAGTTGATCAAACATTCTATGTAAACTAAATTAATCTATTGATCAAGGAAGTTTTTGAAAGTAAAAGGGAAAACCTACTAATTTTAGATGAACGATAAAAGTGGAAATTGATTCTGGTATTTTATTATTTGATGAATAAAAGATGATTATCGAAATCTTCGGTTTGTGAGTAGCCATTGGTGTATCAGTACTAAATTTTTACCTTGATATTATGAGGAAGTTTATAACTTATTTCATAAATTGAAAATTATTGTATGAAAATTTTGACTACATGAATTTTGAACAGGGAAGAAAAAGTAAAAAAAAAAAAGTTATCTGAGTGCATGATTTCTTATTACTATTCATGTAAAATATGTAATGCATTGACAACTTACAGTAAAATGATCTTGAACTTGATTCACTGAACAAAATTTAATTCTAGTGGAAGTTATAAAAATAATTTACATCCTTGGAAAGCAAAAGTGGAATTCACAATGGGGTCGTTTCCAAAATTTTAAAAGTATTTTTTTCTGAAAGAACAAGCTTAAAATCGTAGAATCTGACCATTTTTAAAGGAATTTCTTTAAGTTTAATATTTTTAAAAAATTACTTAAATCGGTGCTCCTTCATCGTTTAACGCTTCTGCCCATGACATCACTAATGATGAAATGCCATTCAGTGTTGCCATTCACGGTTCAAAATATTTAATTCGCATCTTTACTCACGTGTATTGGCAACGATATGGTTGATAGCAAGCGTAGAGCGCAATTTTAATTCGCTTCTTGGTTATCATAACGTGGAAATGCGGTCGAAAGATGCGCCATAGTCCATCATTTGTGACGTCATAAAGACCACGCCTTGTTTGAAAAATCGGACATTTTAAAAAATTAATTTAAAAAAAAAATTTGCGAAAATAAAAGTATTTTTTGAGTCCATGTTTTTTTTTTTTTTTTTTTTTTTTTTTTTTGCTTATTCTATCAATTTCAGTGAGAAAAAGTTCTACTTTTGACTGAAGGAAACAACCCCATTATCAGACTTAAAATGAGTGTATAGCTGAGCACAGAGATTGGCATTTTACACTTTTGCCAACATTCCTAGAGCATTTTATCACTAGAAAGTCCAAAGCACATTAAAAACTGCTGCAAAACTTCAATAGCATGAAAATAAGGTTAATAAAGTTTTACATGGATTCTAACGCGAGAATAATGACAAAAATAAAAAGAAGAGCAAAGAAAACGATTCCTTAAAGAACGGTAGACATTTTAATAGTAACTGTCGATAACTAGCAAGAGGATGGTTCAGGATGTAATATTATTAAACGTTAGTTCAGCCATTAAAAAAAAATACATAATAATAAAATAAATAAATAAAAGAAAAGGAAAAGAAAAATACATATTACAATTTTTGCACTTTAGTCCTCTAAAGGATTATTGCCAAGAGAGGAGAGATAGGGTTCTTCTGCATTTTCCTCGTTATAAAAATATTTTAGATACCATATCTAAAAATATTTTTCCGTAAAAAATATTTTTCTAAGAATATAATACTTTTTTCCCTCATTATTTTGCTGGCCCGTAAGAGCTATGTTTAACGTTTTTAGAGCGATTGTGTTTTTATTGTTTTAAAACGACAAAATTTTGGTCGTTTTGATGTGAAAATAGAATGAAATATTTGTAATGCAATTTTCAGGGGTCTGTAGCCGCTGCTTATTTCAGCTTAAATGATGATATTTTTTAAGAATTCAATCAGTTCAATCGTCCATTCAAGAAGTTTTTTCTTTTCTTTTTTTTTACTTCCTTTTACAAAAAAGGAAGTATTGTATTCGCGAAAAAAATTTCACTCAAAAATCGACCTTAATTTCCATTTTGCTCACCCTCGAATGAATGTTGAGGTTTTTTTTTTTTTTTTTTTTCGATCCGACCACACGTGCATTTATACCTAAGAACGTATAGACACCCGAAATATCCATTTTGACGATTCCCGAGTTAATTACAACGAGTTTTCTTGTGACGTCTGTATGTACGTACGTATGTATGTCGCATAACTCAAGAACGGTATGTCCTAGAAAGTTGAAATTTGGTACGTAGATTCCTAGTGGGGTCTAGTTGTGCACCTCCCCTTTTGGTTGCATTCGGGTGTTTCTAAAAGGGTCTTTTGCCCCTTTTTGGGTGGAAATCATTGTTAATTTCGATGCAAATTCAAGTGGTGTTATAATTTGGCGGACACTTGGCGATATATCGTCAGTATTTTGGTCGCCAAGTTTTGTCGCCAACTTGGCGACAAATTTGGTGGTTTTTTTTTTTTTTTTAATTTGGTTTCAACTTGGCTGGTGATATTCAGAGAGTTAACTACTGAAGCACTTTGAAATTGCAGTAAAGGAGAAATAACATTAACTTGGTATAAAAGGAAGTCATGTGATGCACACACATCAGCTCGTTTTTTCTTGACTATAGAACCTCATGAAGCTTGACATTACACAAAAATTATAATACATGAATCGAATTCAAATCTGAAATAGTTCAATGCAGGAGTCCGTTTTAACATCCTTCTGATATGTTTTTACTTAGAGTAATTCCTCCGTCTTCTCATCTGCAAATCGGTAATATATATATACAAAGTGGAGCTGCAATCGCTTGCTTTTTCCGGTACAATTTACTGCAAAAATTTTCTGCGCTTTGAACGTACCATTGGACAAATTTTCCATGTACGTAAAAGTGCACGCAAATTCCGTTTTGTAGTTAAGTGTTGGAACAAAAAGTCATGTTGTAGTTTTGACTGACGCTGTGGTGGCCTGGTCGGTGAGGCGTTAGACTCGTAGCTGGAGGGTTCCTTGCCAGCCGATCGAAGATCCTTCATATGCTCTAATGTTGACAGGGGCACGTTAAATACGTTCGTGGTCACAAAGTCTTCCGAGTTCTCGTTCCAAATCAGTACCTTTGGGGTTGCTGGATCAGAGATTGCTCGGATTCTGGTCTGAATAAAAAAACAGAGCTCTCTTCAGGGTCCCGTCTAATCAGTTAAACCATGCGTATTGGTTGGTACGGAGGACCCTGTAGTGAAGTTTTAATTGCTAATGATATGATTGCTTATTTTTGTATAATATTGTTTTTACTACAAACTATACAATGGTTTCACTTCTTTTTTTTTTCCTTTTTGAAATTCAACTTTTATTTATTGAGACTTTTCTACAAAAAAGTGCGCTACTTAAAATTCAACTCATAAAAAAGCTATTAACTAAAAAAGACAAAAAAGAAATACCATTAGACTTCACCATTTTTTAAAGATTTCCAACGAAATTTGCCATAAATCATCCACTATAATCTAGGAGCCATACAATGTTGCTACTTTTGCTGCTATTATTATATTCTGTAGCTGCTTATGAATTCAGAGACATATGCCACAAAATCATTACATACTTATGTACCGAAAACCGAAGCGAATACGCAGTAGTTTTTCATGATCATCTTTAATAATCCAAATAAGAAAGAAACCAGCATGATGTTATTAAATGTCCATTAAAAGCCAGATTAATTGAAATCAAATGATTCTGTTTATCTAAAACAAGGTAATCGCAGAAAGGAAATGGAACAAAAAAACTACATGGAACGTTCAAGTATTAATGAATAATGATGTCACTATTTTGAGGATCAGTCGTAACAAATCCGATGAGTGAATCGGTCTAACAATAGTCGAAGTAAAAGTTGCTTTTTTTTTAGACTGATGTACAAAGTTCTTTGAAAATATCGTTTGCCATTTCTTTTTAAAAAAAGTTCGTTCTTTGGTCTATGTTTTAAAATTTTCCACAATTGTCTAGGAAACAATGGGAATATCGGGGAGGGGGGGGTTTACATTAAAAAATGCATAATTCAAAATATGTAACTATTTCCTAAGATCGTTAGCAAAAAAGAAAAAGTCAGAAATAAATATTTTTCTTAGAAACTCATTCCATATCAAATCGATCCAAAAAAATCGGATTTTCAAACTGACCCCTTCCTTTTTTTTTTTTTTTTTTTTCATCGATCACGAATTGCTTACTGTTCTCACTTGACCAAAGTTGATGTTGCTCCGATTTTTCAGATTGTCATGACGACGAGAGCAAGCTAATTCGTTGCTTTAATGCTTACTAAGACATTAAGAGGACAAATTTTTGTCGCTATGGTTATAAATTGCTGGCGTTCCTTCAAGGCTTAACTTCAGCAGATTTTACTTTTAAAAAGAGGGTGGTATAAAATTACGGTTTTTCAGGAAAAACATCAATTTAGATGAACTTAAAAAGCAAAAACTTCATCTAAATACAGAATTTCCTGATTACTAATTCCTATCATTCGTTTTTTATGGATATGCATCGCATTTCCTATTCTAGAAAATCTTCAGTCATAATATGACGGGTGCAAATTTCTTATCCATTTCCTTTCCATTCCATCTGTAGAAACAAGAAACTCAAATAGTAGAGTCTTATCGCAATTCGTGATTGCGATAACATAATTTTTATTCAAGGCTCCAAAATTCAAATGATTGCTCGGTAATTAAAAATAGAAAGCGGTTATTATAACTTTGTCAGCAGAGTGTAACATTGGGTCTACTCTAGTTTCCTTTTGAAGTCAAATACACCAAAAAATATGAACTGGTGCAAATTTACCCCCATGATTCAAAGTTACTCCCCTAATTCAAAGTTACCCTACTTATCGATCCTTTTTTCTTGCTTTTTAAAAAGTATCCAGAAATTATTAAATTGTTCCAAATTTCTTAGGATTTTCCAATCTTTGAAATATTTGTGAAGTTCTTAAAAATTTTCCCATACTATTTTGAATTTTCCGTTGATTGCTATTTTCCGTGGGTTATTAATTATTTTTATCTTCGTCACTAGAAATTTCCTTCAGGCACAGTTTCGTCCTTTGTCAGAAAAGCTTTTTTTTTTACTGAATACAGTGAAACCTGTGTAAGTTGACCACACGCGGTGCACTACTTAGTGGTTAACTTAAACAGGTGGTCAACTTACAAAGGTTGATTTATATGATAAGGTCTAATTCCGTGCCTGAAAAAAGCGGTCAACTAAGACAGGTGGTCAACTTACAAGGGTGGTCAACTTTACAGGTTTTACTGTACAGTGAAACCTGTGTAAGTTGACCACTCGCGGTGCACTACTTTAGTGGTCAACTTAAACAGGTGGTCAACTTACAAAGGTTGATTTATATGATAAGGTCTAATTCCGTGCCTGAAAAAAGCGGTCAACTTAGACAGGTGGTCAACTTACAAGGGTGGTCAACTTCACAGGTTTTACAGTATTTTCTTTAGTCGCTAAAATACTTTCTTTTTATTCAGTAAATATTTTCCCTTTAAAACGAGAAATTTCCGTCTGGGGACAAAAAAATTTCCTCATTTCTAAGGACTGCTTCATTATCTAGCAGAACTTCTCCATTTGTCACTGTGATTTCTTTTATAGTTTACGTGAAATTTTTCTTGCAAAACTCGTTTACACTGACAAAAAAGCTGGTTCATTGGAAGTAACTTTCTAACAGCGATAAGAAAATTCCCTACACAGGGTGAAACGAGCTGATGTGTGCATCACATGATTTCCTTTTTTAAACAACCAATTTAAAGTAATTAAATAATAACTGCAACTTTAATGTGATCCAATAGTTAACTCTCTAAATATCACCAACAATGGTCAAATTAAAACCAGATTTTTTTTTTTTTAATGTCAAATTTGTCGCCAAGTTGGCGACAAAACTTGGGGACCAAAAAACTGGTGATGTATCGCCAAGTATCCGCTAAATTACAACACCACTTGAGTTTGTATCGAAATTAACAATGATTTCCCCCAAAAAGGTGCAAAAGACCCCATTTGAAACACCCGAATGCAACCAAAAGGGGAGGTACACAACTAAAACCCACTAGGAGTCTACGTACCACATTTCAACTTTCTAGGACATACCGTTTTTGAGTTATGCGACAGACATACGCACATACGTACATACAGACGTCACGAGAAAACTCGTTGTAATTAACTCGGGAAACGTCAAAATGGATATTTCGGGCGTCTATACGTTCTGAGGTACATATGTGGTCGGGTCGAAAAAAAAAAAAACTCAACATTCATTTGGGGGTGAGCAAAATGGAAATTAAGGCCGATTTTTGAGTGAAATTTTTTTTGCGAATACAATATTCTTTTTTTGTAAAAGGAAGTCAAAATGAATCATTGCAGACAGGCTTAGTCCTTAACCAGGTAGAAAATGGGTTATAGTCCACCTTACGATTGCTGGCTTAGGTTGGTGGTTCAAACCCACCCGGGAGAGATATGTTTTTCAATATTTAAAAAACGGGGGAGGTGGGGGATGGCCCACAGAAGCTATAACTTTATTGAATAATGTAAGCTTATAATGCTAAAGTTGATAGATTTTACTCAATAAACTGAAATGTAATTCAATTTGTTGTTTCAATATAGTTTAACATTGTAAGTTTATAATCTTTACTAATAATAAAGCTAGAAGTCTCTCTGTTTTGATCTCTGTGACACGCATATCGCCTAGACCATTCGGCCGATTTTTATGAAATTTGGCACAAAAATAGTTTGTAGCATGGGGATTTGCACCTCGAAGCGATTTTTCGAAAATTCGATTTTGTTCTTTTTCTATGATTTTATTTTTACCACCATTGGTTGAATTAATTCCTCTGCACCGAGCGAATTACCATAACATGAACGAATAAACTACCATAACATAGACGAGCAAATTAACATAGCATATTGGCGAGAAAATCATCATCCATTATTTGTAAATATACCAGCAAACCAAATGATCTTTTAATTTTCTACTACGTGCAAAGCCGTGTGGGTACCGCGCGCTAGTATACAATAAAAGCATTACTTGTAACGGCTAGTCCCGCGGTTGTCCTTTCTTTTCTGCTTTTGCGCTGTTTTTACCGTCTGGTATCATTGCAATAAGCAAATGTCAATTTGTAAAATCACATCTGAACATAAAAAAGGTTACGTCATCAGATTATACACCAAATGTTTCGTTTGTGAATGTCTGGAAGTACCCATGAAAAGAAAAGCTATATACATAAAATTGTCTCAACTTTCCATAATAGTTCTCTATCGCTCCACAAAAAAATGAACTTCGAAAACTTGAATGTAACCTGCGATGCGTAAGATTAAAACAAAAATAAAGTAATGGTTTTTTAAAAAAATTTTAGCCTCCTACTTAAGAATAAAAATTACTGGACTGGAGATCATTAATTCTGATTAAAACCATGACTCGGTTACTCAAACAGGCGAAAGTTACTGAGGAAAATACTTCCATGAAAGTAATTTCAAGTATGCCACTAATTAAGATCCAAACTAGCGCCAGTCTCAGGACAAAATGGGTCTTAATCTACTCAGAATTTTCGCAAGCAGCCAAGCGGAGAACATAAAAAGTTTCCAATTTAATAGAAGAATGCTTTGATTTTATGCTTCGGTTAGGAGCCTCTTTGTATCCGTTCTGGTTGCCAATCATTGGGGCTTAAGTGAAAAATATTGATGTTCAGCTACGTGATTCAATTTTGCATTGAATTGCAAATTCAGTTTTCAACTTTCAACGGTTCGTAAATTTCAGAGTAAAACCAGGATTAAATAAACGCAACGAAGTAGATATTAATAGTTGAAGAGATATATTTGTTTGCATATGTTTTGAGTTGAAAAGTATGTGCGTGGGCCTTATACCTTTTCAATAATGAAAATCAAAACTTTGTGTAAAAATATTGCTTCGGGTATAGGAGCCTCATTGTATCCGTTCTGGTTGCCAATCATTGGGGCTTAAGTGAAAAATATTGATGTTCAGCTGCGTGATTCAATTTTGCATCAAATATTGAATTGCAAATTCAGTTTAACTTTCAACGGTTTGTAAATTTCAGGGTAAAACCAGGATTAAACAAACGCAGCGAAGTAGGTATTAATAGTTGAAGAGATAACTTTGTTTGCATTTTTATGTTGCAGGTTGGAAATTATATGCTTGGATTTTGTTCCTTGTCAATCATAAATATTAAAAGTTTGTGAAAAAATATTGTGACTCTCTTGGTATCAGTAAGTGAAAAATATTGATGTTCAGCTGCGTGATTCAATTTTGTATTAAATATTGAATTGCAAATTCAGTTTTCAACGGTTCGTAAATTTCAGGGGAAAACCAGGATTAAACAAACGCAGCGAAGTAGATATTAACAGTTGAAGAGATAAATTAGTTTGTATTTTTTGTGTGGGCCTTGTTCCTTGTCAATCATTAAAATTAAAAGTTTGTGTAAAAATAATGCTTCGGGTAAGAGCCTCTTTGTATCCGTTCTGCTTGCTAATCATTGGGGCTTAAGTGAAAAATATTCATGTTCAGCTACGTGATTCAATTTTGCATTAAATATTGAATTGCAAATTCAATTTCTAATGTTTCGAGTTGAAAATCATATGCGTGGGCCTTGTTCCTTGCCAATCAGAAAAATCAAAAGTGTGTAGTACCAGTTCTGCTTGCCTACATGATTCAAATGTGCATTAAATATTGAACTACAAGTTCGGTTTTTACCCCAACACACCAAGGAAGGGGCTTATAAGTTTGACGTGTCTGTGTATCTGTGTGTGGTACTCTAGCGCCTAAACGGAAGGACCGATTTTGAAAATGTTTCTCTTGTTCGAAAGCTTGATCGAGTGTTCTTAGCTAGGTTACATCTTCGGATGACATTAATTAAGGAAGATATTAATTAAAAAAACTCTAAAAGGTTTTTCGCGATTTTTGCAGTGAAAACACACTTAAAAATTTAGTACCAAAAATTTAAAAATTTAGAACCAAAATAAAGATTATTTTTTTCTACGTCTGATAGAATATGTTTGAAACTTCCATGCTATATAAAATTCGAATTATAGCGTTTTTTAAAAGCAGATTTGAAATACGGCTAAGCTTTTATTTACGTGATTGGTAACCGAATTCATTGTTAGTCGACAAGGGGAAAAAAATGCAATGATTTTAACAGGATTTTAAAATTTCCCTCTTGATTCTACATTTACGACTCAGTCGATTTTTTTTTTAATTTTTAATTTTAGTTTACTTGTTAACTTTTAATGGTTCGTAAATTTCTGGGTAGAACCAAAATTTAAAAAACGCAGCGAAAGATATATGTTTGCATTGTTATGCTTCGAATAGGAAATCTTGTGCATGGATCTTGATTGGCAATCATGGAAGTCATAAGTTGGGCAAAATTATTGCTTAGAAAATACTTTGCATCAGTTCTGCTCGCCAATCATTGAGGCTTAGTTGAAAAATATTGATATTCAGCTACGTGATTAAATCCTGCATTTAATATTGAATTGAAAATTCGGTTTTTACTTTCAATGGTTCCGTACATTTCTGAACAAAACTAGGTGTGAATGAATATTGCTAAGTAGATACAGTATAGAACTTCCCTTAAGGGACACCTCCGAATAAGCGACACCTTTATTTAAGGGACATTTTTTTCTGGTCCCAGTCCCTTTCAATAGGGACTTCCATGTATTTGCCTCAAAATAAGGGACACTCTATTTGAGGGACAGTCATAGACAGAGAGAAATGTGTACAAGTGCATAAGAAAGAGTGAATTTACTTGGAATTCAACTTTCACTTTTCCTTTAAAAATTAATTGAGGAGAGTTGATCAATCAATGGTTCCGTACATTTCTGAACAAAACCAGGTGTGAACGAATATTGCTAAGTATAGATACAGTATAGAACCTCCCTTAAGGGACACCTCCGAATAAGCAACACCTCTATTTAAGGGACATTTTTTCTGGTCCCAGTCCCTTTCAATAGGGACTTCCATATATTTACCTCAAAATAAGGGACACTCTATTTAAGGGACAGTCATAGAGAGAAAAAAATATGTACAAGTGCATAAGAAAGAGTGAATTTACTGGAATTCGAGTTTCACTTTTCCTTTAAAAATTGAGGAGAGTTGAACATTTACATATGTTGAGGAAACAAGTATTATACATTGTAAAAATCTTGCTGAAAGTTACATGCATGATTTGCCCACCCAGATATTTATTTAAGTAGGCTCAGGGTCAAAGGAGAGGGTTTAGAAACTGACTAACTTTTTATATAAAAACTGAAATGTGAACACTAATTGTAATTCACAATGTCTTGCCTTGAAAATTACATGACATGAAGAAAATTCATGCAATGAATTACTTCAAAATAATTTCTTTATGGGACAAAACTTTGGGCTTAACTCAATTATAATTAATAAAATAATAAAAAATTTAAAAAATCATTAGGTGTGAATTTGATTTAGTTGTGTGTGAAAAATGAAAAGTATTTAATCTTAGGTGTTAATAGTGTTTGTAAGTTCGTAACAAAATTATACTGAGATAACAAATTGCATACATAAACTAAAATACCTCCGAAGAAGGGACACCTCCATTTAAGGGACAAAATGTCTGATACCATTAGTGTCCCTTATTGAGAGGTTCTACTGTATTAATAGTAGAGGAGATATTTTTGTTTGCATTTTTATGTTTCGAATTTATCATAAGCATGGATCTTACTTGCAAATTCAATAAATGAAAAGTATGAGTAGATAATATTTGCCTCCCACAAAAAGAATCAAACCAAGGGCGCCCATATAGGGGGCAAGGGGGGGCTCGAGCCCCACCTCCCCTTTGAAATTAGACCTTTTTTGTTTTTAGTAATTTTTTCTTTGCAAAAATGTAAAAACTTTTATTCTCCAGCCATTAATGAATAAGTTATTAAAAATGAAATATTTTAAAGACTCTAATCTGTCCTGAAATCGGTTTCCATGGAGAAAATACCCTCCTAATCCACGAGGAAAATATCTGAGCCCCCCCCCCCCCCCCACTTACAATTTTGGATATGGGCGCCCTTGAATCAAACTGTTACTAATTTTGAAACCAAGTTGAAATGTCAAAAAAGGACGAACTTCTGGAATCAAAATACGTACGATGAAATAAATTGCGCATTTCAATGAAAGATTTTTGGTCCCCCAAGAGGTGATTAGCAAACAATTAAGGATTATCCGGTATACCATTATACCAGGGGCATAGCGAAGGACATGACGCCCCCCCCCCCCCAAGAGCCCTTGGTTTTGCGCCACAAAGGCAATCCTATTGTGGTAGTATCCCATGCTATGTGGTCATCATGGAATGGCAATTCATGGTTATGGTGCCATTCTAAAAGTAGGGGACGGTGCGGAGAAAAGTGTGGTAAGTATATAGTGGCGTCGCGAAGAGGGAATAGGTTGTCCTTTAATTCCCCACCCCCACCCAACGTGAATCACTTAAACTACATATCATATAATGACTAATACATAGAAAAATGTGTTTACAAGTAACCCAAAAGGAAAATTTTCTCTCTACTCTTCATGTAAGATCTGGTTCAGCAAACCAAGAGAAAATCCTGACTTGTTTTGACGCCCCTCCCCCTCCCCTCGCTTAAACTACCGGAGAAAATTTTAGCTGCGCAAGGGAGCATGGAAACGTATTTTCAAAATTAGAACTACTAATTTCCCCAGGAAAGTCTCCCTTTGATCAGTAATTAGTAAGATTTTGAATAATTTTGTAACACTGCAGCTACTCATGTTGTGCAGGTGCATTTTTTTCCCCTCCTCTGAATTGTAAAAAGTGGTGAATGCACTTACTGAAAATATGAATGTACCGCGAGTATTAACCAACTGAATCGGAATAAATGTGTGGAAAATCCTAAGAGCTAAGCAAAAATTCTAGTGGGCGTTAGTTTTCAAAAGACAGATATGCCCACGATGGGGAGTCAAGGAGCCAGAGTGCAGCACTGAAATTTTTAGGGGTTCTTTGGTGTCGTAATCTTATTCTTTTTAGGGGGGGGGAGACTCGTTCTCGGAGGTTGTTCCGAAACAGATAATGGAAAATCCTGAATGGAGCGAAAAATTAAAGTCTTAGAAAAAAAACTCTTATGAACAATTACAATATCGCCTACTAAGGTTTAATTTTGCGACAGAAAAAAAAAAAGAGAGAAAACAAAGAATGTTTTTGGAAATGTTTGTCTGTTTGTGTGTATGTATGTAGCTACGTGAACGAGTTTTCGGCTATAACTAGCTTTATCGAAGAAAACGAAGACAAATTCGATTTTTCATACGAGTCAAATTGAAATTTTCTTTAAAAAATTACTGAGTATCTAAAAGAAGCATGTTATCGACCTCTTAAAAACTCGGTGCCTCGAGTTTCAAAAAAGGGATATGGATGAAACCATATAAAGGGAAACTTTTTTGCAAACATTGGTCTGTGAATTTAATACACCTTTAGAAAATAAATAAAATATTGCTTTCTTTTATTATTGTTCAAAGACTGATTAGATCAAAGCACAAAACCATGTTTTGGAAGAGTCAAAGATAAATTTACTGAAAATGAAGTATTTTATTCAAATATAAATTCATCGAGTAAAACGGCTTTAGAAATAGTGGTTTGTGCAGTTGGAAGTTAAAAGATTTTGTAAATGAAGACGAGGATCCCCTTCTAATTGTCGTTGCTACTAACTGACCGACCAAAAACTTGATTTCAAATTACGAATTTAAATCCCTCGAAAACTAGATGTAAGCAGCTCTTTCCCTCAATATGGTAAAAGGGCAATCTTTGTCGAACTTAAAAAATGTGTTGTAGTCCTTTCCTTACAAGTCGGCAGTTTACATTTTTACGTTGACTCGCCTAATACAGTGAGTTTTATCGATGACGATACTAAAAACTTAAACTTGAATTCATTGAGAACCTCCACCTTCCTAAAACCAAGCTTATGTTTTCTACCCTTTTAAAAGTTAAATTTCTTTATTCTGGCAAGGCTCTTTAGATCGCCAAGTGAACTGTCCCATTCCCAGTGAGTCCCTTACACATTTCTGCAAAAACCAAATTCACGACCAACTTACGGCCATAAACAAAGCCAACTCGAACGGCAAACCTTGGGCCGAAATTCAAGAGATGTGGAGTACTTACTGTAATAAACCTTGAGCGGAAGCTGTGGCCCTTTTTAGGCTCTCTACAGGCCATGATTGCCTGGCTGAGCACCTCCACAAGATAGGTATCTTAATATCTAGTACCTGTCTAATTTGCGGTTCTGGCAACCCAACTGATTAAAAACAAAATTTACTCGGAAAGCTTTATTGGTCTGCGCGATCAGACATGGACTCCCTGAAATGACTTTCTCTTTATTTCTCCTACAATTGTGAAATTCTGTAATTTACAGATTTCTTTTTTATTTTAAATTGTTACTTTTGTTGTATGTTCGATTGTTTATTGTGCTTATTTTTCCTGTTCTTGGCTACCTTTTAAACGGATTAATACCTTTCTGAATAAAGCCATATGTAACAACATTTCTTCATTCTGCTTTATATTAACTAAATTATATTCACCTTTCCTTGTAGGAGAGAAAATTCGGTAATATTTCTCTCTTAGAAAAAAAGCTTCTGCTTTGTTTCTATTCTAGAAACTAAATGAATCCTCCCAAATGAAAATCCATTTCTACATATAGTCCATTCTCAAAATCCATGTTTACGCTACTTTGAGTACTGTCATGACGGGAATAGTGTTAGAAATTTGTTAATCATTCAACCTCTTAGAAAAAAAGTTGTATGTCATTTTAGGAATTAAATTTCTTCATTGCGCCAAACCCTACGCAAGCTAAATGATCGTAAACCTCCCAATAAGAGATAAAACTAGTATTATCTTTTAAAACTCTCTTGCAAAGAAAACTTCGGTATCGTAAAAGTTCGGGTTTTTTTTTTTTTTTTAGTTACATACTTATACTTACAATATTAGCAAATTATTGCATCTTGTAGGTCAAAATAATTTTCAAAACTGACAAAACTAAACGTGGATATCTTTTTATTTTAAGAATGAAAATTAATTTTTAAAATACATCTAAATTTTGCGAGTGCAATTTTTAATGTACCAATTACCTTAAAATTATTCGTACAAGAGTTGCTATTAATAACCTGAGAATTTAATGTGATCATTATTCAAGAAAAAGCAAGTTTTAATGTAAGTCAGTTTCAAGGAAATTTTTTTATTACCTATTTCGGAGAATAGAATATCCTTATATCCAGCTAATGAAGTATATTTATATATTAAAACTTTTATGCAAGCCAACAAGGACTTGATTTTCCTGCGCGCTTAAACTCCAGTAATTCTTTTCAAATAACTTTTTTTTTTTTTGCATAATAAAATTAATTCAGATAAATTTCAGTCTATTTACCTTATGAATGTAAATTATGAAGGACATGGGATTTCTGAACTTTATTATAACTAAGCTCTGAATCCACAGCTTCTCTATCTCGCTTCGCAACATTAATACGTCTCTCTTTTACACATTTTCCACACTTACGCGTCCTTTCATTTCAGTCCCATTCATTTGCAGCAAGGGCGTCCATATAGGGGGGCAAGGGGGGCTCAAGCCTCCCCTTAGAAATTAGAACTTCCTTGCTTTCAGTACTTTTTTTCTTTGCAAAAATGTAAAAACATTTCGTCTCCAGCCATTAATGAATATTTTTTTAAAAATGTCAAATTTTAATAACTCTAATCTGCACTGATATCGGTTTCTATGGGGAAAATATCTGAGCCCCTACCTTAAAATTTTGCTTATGGGCGCCCTTGATTTGTAGCCATTTTAACCATTACTATGTTTCGTTTGTTCTATTGAAGTTCCATTTATACGTTGTTTTGCCTTCGTTTTCAGATTCCTACATTTTCTGTAACCACTTTTCTTTATGTACGCCCCTCCTCATTATGCAGGAGTCAGTAAAAAGTTAATTTCAGAAGATTTATTAGATTGGTTTCACTAATAAACATTTAACAATGGGGTTGTTTCCTTCAGTCAAAAGTACTACTGTTAGTCACTGAAATTGATAGAATAAGTTAAAAAAAATAACATGGACCCAGAAAATATTTTCATTTTCCCAACATTTATTTTTTAATTTTTTTAAATGTCCGATTTTGAAAACTAGGCGTGGTCTTTATGACGTCACAAATGATGCAATTTGGCGCATCTTTCTTCCACGTAATATGATAACCAAGGAGCGAATTAAATATTGCGCTCTACGCTTGCTATCAACCATATTGTTGTCAATTCACGTGAGTAAAGATGCGAATTAAATATTTTGAGCTGTGAATGGCAACACTAAATAGCATTTCATCATTTGTGATGTCACGCGACAGAAGCGTAAACATTGAAAGCGCGCCGATTTAAGTAAATTTTTTAAAGTATTAAACTGAAACAAATTATTTAAAAAATGGTCAGATCCTATGTTTTTAAGCATGCTCTTTCAAAAAAAAATACATTTAAAATTTTGGAAACGACCCCATTTATACTCTTTTTTTCTTGTCTTTCGGTGTCGATGTTTTTCTCAACTGCTGCTATGTCTCTTTTTTTCCAACAGCTAAAATGTTTTAGAGAGTTACAGCACTCTCATTCAAAAAAAGAAAAAGAAGTTTTAAATAGTTTTACTTTGACAGCAGGATTACCGAAAATAAAGTTGGTGAAACTTTTGGGCCAAAACCATCATCTGTGCTAAAACCCACCATCTGTGACAATTGAGAACAAACTTTTTTTTTTATTATTATTATTGGACAAGATTAGCGGCTAGCGAGAAATTCACTTCAACTTTTGCAATTGTTTCTTTTTCGTTTTTCATTCTTTTTTTTTTTTATTATTCTTAAGCACTTTAAAATCACATCTTTATCATAAATGTTTATTAGTTGAAAAGAATTGTGAAAATCAAAATAGATTTAAATTTTAAGTTGATGTCTTTTCAGTCATTTTACACTAGTTCCTTGAAAGGTGTTTAAGCAGTATTTTACGGTAGTAGCCTAACACTTATAGACGATATAGCTTCTTATAATCGCAGCTTCAAGAACTTAATTATTGTCAAGCTTTTCGTTTATTTCTGTTCTCATAGAAATTACAGCATCCTTGTAATAGAAACAACTATTTCTTACAAAAGTGACAGCTACCAATCGAAGCAATAACTTGTGAAAACAATAGTTTTTTTCCTTAATTATTTTATATTATTTCTATATTTTTTAAAACATAAACGAAAAAATGTCCAGTAATTTTTTTTTAATCTAATAAAATGTATTTACATATACAAAATGCCTAATTTATATATTAATAGTTTCTTATATAAGTTACGTTTCGTGAAGAAGTTTGATCTATATCACTATTAGGGTTCGCCGATATATATCACGATATATATCACATATTTACTTTGAAAATATCATGATATTTTGATATTTTCGATATTTATTTTTTCAACTACCGTTTTTTCAATATAAAAATTATTAATTTTAGTAATTTTGTTTATTTTTTATTAAAAATAATCAAAAGTTATGTACTGTATTTTTATGATGTATTAATCCATGATTAATGTCACAAAGTAATGTAATATTCTTTTTTATTTTATGTTCATAAATATATTAGCAATGTAACAATTATAATTCCTGTTAAAAGTGCTTAATTAAATATTAAACATCGGTCAGAAAAAAAAAAGAAAATGTCTTTTGATTGTGAACCGACTAATGCATATTTTTTATTTCTGAATCATACAACTGTGTAAAGAAGAAAAATGAGTAAAACAGCTAATGGTAAATTAACTTCATTAAAAATTGATAAAAATGTAAAATGAAATATTAGATATAAGTAATGAAAGAAACCTTAATTTTCAGTCCACATATTGTAATAATAACAAAGAAAATAAAGAGTGATTTGAGGATGTGTATCTACTATTTTGAGGGCTTTAGTTTGTGCTTATTGAAAATATCGGATATATATCAAAATATCCGATATATATGAAAATATCATGATATTTTCTAACCCTGCAATCATTATACAATTCATCAGCAACAGAACACGTACACTAATGAATATAACGGCGAAATGTTGTAAACCTGTAAAGGAAAAACTTAATACACATCAGTCGTTTTTAACAGTCGCCATTAAACAGATGAAGTTAATGATGTAAAACGATATTCAGAGTGTTCAAAATGCAGGTCTCTTAGGGAAAATATTGGGGCCATGCGTAAACACAGTTCTTGCAAACGATTTAGTAATTAAACCTTATTCAAGTCGACGTGTAAGTGGTTTGATTTCGTAACATATTTTGCTTGAAACTAAGTTATAAGTTTCTAATAAATTTCATTTATCGCATATAACAACTTATTGTGAATTTATTACATCAGTTAGTTGAACATTTTATTGGTAATGACTGGACTGAAATTTGGTTGTCAAACATTTAGTACACTTCAGAAAAGGAATTAACTTTAATATGCTCATAAAAAAAATCCCATGTTTTACAACAAAAGTTGCTGGCACCACAGTTGCTATTATTGAGCTAATTAATTTTACAAGGTACTGTTCGTAAAAACAGAGATTCCAAACTGCGAGTCCACTGCTATAAACTTCACAAGGTGCTTAGTTCCACAAACTGATGTTTTGCCTCCGTCACTAGTGAATTTTATTGCCTTTCAATCAAAGATAACGCCATCAATATTTCGTCCTCTTAGAGCAACAGTAAGACATCTAATCCCAGAAATAACAGTAAGATATCCTACAGTTGTTCTGAGGCGAAGATTTTCTGCGTGCTGTCCGATTTCACAGTACGAAGACCTTTTAAATAAGTTTACAGCTTTGTCGACCGAAAAAATACAGCAAAAGTTGTTGTATAAATTACAGC
Source organism: Uloborus diversus (assembly GCF_026930045.1). Lineage (NCBI taxonomy): Eukaryota > Metazoa > Arthropoda > Arachnida > Araneae > Uloboridae > Uloborus > Uloborus diversus. Next base: position 50,293,438 of record NC_072737.1, read on the forward strand.
ATTTTTTAGTGTAATTTTAAATTTGAGTAGATTCATATTTAAATACATAAAGTACATTATTCTATTTCAAATTAAAATCAGAAAGAAGGTAACACAATCATGGACGCCCATATGCAAAATTTTAAGGGGGAAAAGGGCTCAGATATTTTCCCCATAGAAACCGATTTCAGTACAGACTTAAAAGATGTTGAAGAAGTTTGACATTTTTAATAAATTATTCATTAATGGCTGGCGAAGAAATGTTTTTACATTTTTGCAAAGAAAAGAGTACTGAAAGCAAGGAAGTTCTAATTTCTAGGGGGGGGGGGGACTTGAGCCCCCACTTTGAAACCATTACTTTTGAAAAGTAACAAGGCTCTTTCAAATTGTTCAACAACAACCCTTTGATTTAATGATAAGCCTGATATTAGTTAAATTCAGAGTTTGATGGAAAATAGCGGATGGTGTTTTCAAAAAGAATCACTACGGTAATATTCTTAGTTTATTTCACAGGTAAATAACGTTACGATAAAAAAAAAACTTCAGTTATAAATGGAAATTGAAAACAAAATCACTATAAGGATAATTGAGAGAGGCTATTTGATGTGTAGATAAGAACAGAAAACAGTCAGTTAAACAACATCTTTTAAATAAGAAGTATAAAATGTAGTGAATGTTCAAAAACTATCCAAGTGTGATTTCTCAGATTGTGTCTTAATATGATTTTTATAGCCATTTTAGAAGTGTTTTTGAACTATTATTCCTCTTGAAGTTATGGGATAGCTCTTTTTTTTAAATTACATTTGGAAAACTGATTTTTACTACAATGTACAGTAGCTCTGAACATTATTATTTTGAATACTTAAAACGTTTTCAGCATTAATATATTAATAGTTTAAACGTACTAGAAAATTATACTAAGTTACTTATCTGCATGCGTCACCTCAAATACCTTGAACTTCTTGGACTCCTATATTTAAGTGACAAAATACCCAGTCTCCTTAGTGTCCCTTTTGAGAGATTTTACTGAAATTGACGGCATGTAGGGTTGTCTGAGTAATAAATGAACACTTAAGCAAGAAATCATTTTTAGAAAGTCATAATACCGTTGAAATCTGTAGAATTAGGTATATGACATTAAAGATATTTTTATTAGTAGTATTTGTAATTATTTTTAAAAATAAGACGTTTTATGGTCAGGTTTTCGGGGTGTTTGAAAGAAAAGTGGTCCAGCAACCAACAGTTAAATAAGCTTGTTGAACCCTGTGAGGCACAGAACATTAAATTACTGAACTGTACGTTAGGTCAAATTTGTTGAAGTCACTGAACAAAAGTAGTCAATGTGTGTAGGTGTGAACTAGACTCAGATGAAGCCACTATGACCCAAAGGGTTAACCAGTGGACAAACACAAAATTTTTCTAGTAGAACCTATCCTTTCGGAATATTGTATTGAAGCAAGTTGTTGTTGCAAATTCATCTAAGTTTCAAACCATTATTATGAAATAAAAAAAAAACTATTCAAGAATTTATTTCTAATTGTTATGCAGCACATCTAATTTGTTCTGCAACTGGATTAATTGCTTTTGATTTTTATTTGTTCACGAATTATCCAACACTGATTTATTTAGTGCATCTGCGTCTTAAAATTTATCTTCAACAACTGTGAACAATGTTTTTGCTTCAGTCTTTCTTTACACTCATTCAATTAATTTCCCTAATATTAGAGATCTAACAAGCATGAAACCTTTTTATAAAATAATAGAAATCTAATCTAACAAACATGAAAATGTCAATACCGATAGAAATCTAATCTATACTCAACATGAAAATTTCGATACTGTTTGACATCTAATCTATAACAAGCACCAAAATTTTGATACTGAGAGAAATCTAATCTTATAACAAGTAATCAGTAACAAGTATGGAATTTTCGATATTAATATAAATCTAATCTAAGAAGCATGATAATGTCGATACTGGTAGAAATCTAATCAATAACCAGCATGAAAATTTTGATAGTGATAGAAATCTAATCTCATAACAAGCATCTATAACAAGTATATAATTTTTGATTTTAATATAAATGTAAATTAACAAGCATGAAATTTTACCCGACTATGGATTAATTTTGAAAAATCTTGTAGCATGAGCAAAATATGAAGTTTTAATGCCTTTTAATGAGACATTTCTTCAATGTCAGAAAATCAAAGGTTGAAGGCGTACAGTTTCAGAAGCTGCTTTATTAGGAGCTAATATTTTCCTTAGTACAACATAGAACACGTTTTTCATTCTGAATTAACTTTAATCTTTAATTTAACACTTAATGTCGAACAATGCTACATGTACAAATAGTTTTTACTGAACTCCTCTGAGGTCCTTATGCAAACTAAGATTTACACCCAAAAGTAATTGAACACTGTTAAAACTGCAGGATGCGTATGGTCGGTTGATAAGATTAGGTTTTTTTTTTTTTTTTTTTTTTTGGCGCAAGAGCCTTAGTAGACTATACTGCGCCAAATGATTGGATGCATATGGCACCATTTTGGATGAAACACTTGTAGCACCAACGGCTCCCTTCAGGATACCATTTTGGTTCCCTATGGCACCCTTAAAAATGCTCTTTTTGGCCATGAGCAGGATAGTGTATACAAATTTTGGGGCCCATCAAACGACATTCCTTCATATTGTTTACCCCAACGTTCCTTCATACATTTCATATCTCATTTTAAAAATCTCGGGCCCCATTGAGGATCTGGCCTGGGCCAATAGGGTCCCTTCTCCCCTCTCCCCTGTGTAAGCCCCTGGCCATGAGCTACCTTAGGGAGCTGAAATGGCAGCAGTTTTACACTGAAAAATGTCCCATGAAACCTGCAATGTTATCAGCGTATGTTTTCCCTGTACACGTAATTAGAGTTACTTGCTATTAGAGTGACAAAACGCTGATGTTTCTAATTATTGATAAATATTTCCGTCAGTTTTTGTTATGGCTTCCTCCTTTCATAACCAAAACATTCAACTAGGACATGCAGCATTGCATTTTTCATTTAAAATTGCTCTGGTGTAAAACTTACATTGAATAAGTATTCGAAAGAGACAGATACACGCGAGCACAATCTCTATAAAAGTGCTCCAGAAAGACATCCATAGGTCAATGTCGTATTCCAAGTTTGTGTCAAACTGATGACCTTAATTCCTCAAATTTCTGGAAGTGTCCAAAATTAGAGGTTTTCGAATAGTTTGACCCGAAAACGTCACTCTTTGATGCCAAATGCCTCTAAATTTTTAGATTGGTACTCTTTCCACAAATATTTCAAGAGTTTCAGCAAAGGGAGGAGGAATTTTGGAGTTTAATAAGTAAACCCAAGCTCACCCCCCCCCCTTCCTCCTAGAAAATTCTGGTTGCGTCAGTAAAAGATAATATTTATCAAGTGATTGTCTAGCTATTCCAATTTTAAACACGCCTTTAAGATTTAAAGTGTCCATGCATATAGTGCAGAGAACATTCATATACATTTTGCAACCGATTTTTTTTGAATCGAAGCATACTTTTTAATATATTTTGTTAGAAACTATTATGGGTATACTTCTTGGTTTGTTGTGTCCCCAAATGAGTTTCCAAAAAAGTTTCTAGTTTCCTGAAATTGATCTAAGAATTGGTGACATGCTCAAAATTGATGTTTAGAATTTCACTTGCCCTGCGACAAATTTGGGGCTGTCCGTCAATCCGTATCCTTTGCGGACTCGATGCTATTGAGACATGGGTCCACAAATAGAAGAAACTTCTAAGAAACTTCTTACGCGTGTTTCGGGGTCACAAGGAACCCCTTTTTCAATGTGAAAGAAGTAAGCTTATGGATGCAAAGGCATCCGACAACACGTATCAAACTTCATGCACATGCTTCAGTGGCGCAGCGAAGGGGGGAGGGTGAACCCCCCCCCCCCAGAAGCATTGGTTTTAACATAAATGCAAATTCAAATACAGTATATTATGCATAAGAAAGGGCTGTTTTGCTCAACAAACCCTTTTCAGAAGGTACTTTTGATTTTTTTTTAACCCTCCAGAAGGTAATTTTGATGAGAAAAACCCTCTAGAAGCTATTTTTGATCAAAAAAAACCCTCAGAAGTTTTTTTTACCAAAAAAAACCCTCCAGAACATTTTTTTGATGAGAAAAAACCTCCCAGGAAGTAATTTTGATGAAAAACACCCCTCCAGAAGGCAATTTTAATCAAAAAAACCCTCCAGAAGGTATTTCTGGCTGCGCTAGTGACATGCTTTTTCAAGCAAAATAGTGCTCTAAAACGGACATACCTTTTTTCCCGTGCCCGTGCGACCCCGGATCGCCGGGCCCACCGTTTCCACCGCCAGATCCGGCCGGTCCGCCGAGCCCGTTGGCCGTGAGTCCGGCCGGCGTCATGCCGAGGATGCCGTCGATGGAATAGGGCAGGCCGCCGGCCATGGCGGCCGCCGCCGCCTGTCCATAGTCGAACGCGGCCGCCGCCGCGTGGTGGTGGTGCGCCGCTGCCGCCGCCGCAGCGTGGTGCGCCGCCGCCAAGGGCACGCTGTAGGGAGCGATCGGCGATCCAAAGTGCATATACGGCGAGGGTAAGAAACGGCCGAGACGGGCCAGCACGTGGCTGTGCGTGTGTCCGAACGCGGGTTCCAAAAGTCGGGTGTCCATGATTCTAGACGATCAAAACACTCCCGGAACAATGGCACTCTTCAGCATCTCACGGAATTTTTTCAAGTTTCGAGTATCGAGCTACTCCGTTTGTTTTGACAAGCCACCCGCCACAACAAAAAGCCCGGACGACTTCCACACGGCACGTCTTCAAGACAAGCCATCCATGTTATAAGCCACGAGTTCATAAAACCAGCGGCCGCATCAGCGGCTTTTCGATCGGACGATCACCACCTCCCCCTCCCTGACGTCACACGAAAACGGTAGGCGTGTCTTCTTTTCACTCCGCCTCTTGTTTCCTCGACGAATCCCGAGTAACACAGGCGTGGCGAAGATGAAAAGATTGATGGATTGAATGGTAGAATGTAGCCGTTGACAGGCGTTGCCGATCGACGACTCAAACAATCACTTTGCGATTCTGCGCGATGTCTTTATCATCGTTAACGCAAAAGAAATATAGATTTGCTTCGTGAGCTCGGTTTTTTCGCCGATTCATATTTCTCTGCTAAGATTTCTTTTCCCCCACTTCTACTTCAATGCTGATGTGTAATGAGATGGTATACATGACCACTGGCGCTTATTCCAGGGTTGCATGTCACACAAAACGTAATCTCCGTGTCCATTGTCAATAATAATGGATATTTCATGATTCCTATAAAAGCGGGAAAAGGACAATTTGCATAATGTGCCCTGTTTATAGGAGGGTGGGGGACGAGCAGCGTACGTAGAGTATTTTTTAGAAAGTCGTGGGATATGGGATTTAAAATATTCATAGTTTTATTATTCCTCATCATAAATTTCTCGTATTTCTATTTCCGATTGAAATTGAGCCATAATATCATGTTTATGATGTAATGATTTCCTGTGTATGTTCGAGATAAATTTATGACAGGTGTGATTTATTTATGTATCTGCATTTCGTTTTAAATCTATGCTTCATTACTAGAAACGAGCACGAAACGCACAAAATAATAATAGTTTACAAAAATTGAATTTGTTTCTGAGAAATTTTAAGTTTCTGGAATAAAGCAGTGCAGCCAGTTAATTGCTTCCTGTTTTTGAAAATCCTAATTTGCTTATATTTCAATCTATATTTTCATTTTTTATTCATATCATATTCGAACACTGAAATCACAATATTTTACAAGTTATCCATAACATATAAACCAACCAGATAAAGTAAATTATCAATGCGGAAGGAAATGTGCGCAAAAGGGGGCAATCAATGCGTAAAAAATAAATAAATAAATAAAATAAAATTTAAAAAAATAAAATATCTTGGAGCCGGAAGAAACTTTTATTTTCCCAGCATTTAATTTTCAATTATTTTGTTAAATCTCAGATTTCTAAAACAAGCCGTATCCTCGTGTGATGTCACAAATGCACAGTGAATGTTTACAATACATGTTATCCATGGGTGTGTGTAGTCAATTCCTATTCTAAATCGTACGTTAAAAAATAATAATAAACAGAACTCAGAAAAATGAATAAATATGTTGGTGCTCGAGTAATACTCACAGTAATACAAATATCTTTTGCGAAAAAGCCAATTTATTATATGACTATTCCACCATTGTTGTCTTTTTGCTTCCCTTATTATTTTTTCTGTTATTTCGGTAAGTCATTTATGTCTAATCTAGTGTTTAATTTTACGTAGTGTATAACTTATTTGTTGTAAGTTTATTTATTCTGAAGGTATTTATATTTTATTGGAATTTCATAGTTTCAATTGGTGAAAATAGTTTTAAAAGTTAATAAATATTATCAAAGAAATACCCAATTACCTTTACAACTTACAGTTCGCAACAAACTAATTAAGGTTTTTTGAAATTAAATATTATTATGGAAAATTGTATACATAGTACATAGTAGCAAATTTCTCTGTAAAGCATTTTGGATAACAAGGACCCTTACAAAATTAATTAAAAATTCTTTGACTGACAGAATCAAAAAATTGTTTGACAGACAGAATCAAAAAATTCAAAAGTAAACGCACACCCTTAAAATGAATATGAGGATTTGAAATCATTTTCCAAGTGCCGTTTTGAAGCACTATAGTGCCGTTTTAGTATATAATTTGCCGTTTCAAGATCGAATACAAATAGCTTACCTGAAATCCAAGATGTTATTAGATTTCTTCATCAAATAACTCATAATCAAGCGGATTTGATAATGACATACAAATTCGTGTTCCTGAAAGAAAGTTACTGAGTAAGAAATAAATAGCAGAATAAATCGATCATTGTTTGAAAATGGGAGATACAAATTCAAGTTTATAAAATAAAACTGCAAAATCAGAAAACGAGTACAAGAGAAATTAAACACATTTATTCAAAAGACCGAAGTAGAGAATGAAAAATACAAATTCAAGTTTCAAAATAAAGCTGTAAAATTAGAAAACAAGTATAAGAGAAATTGAGCACAATTATTCAAAAGACCGCAATATTTGAGAATGAAAAATGCAAGTTATTTATTCATTACAAGTTAGAAAATACATGTTTCTAAAATAAAACTGCAAAAATCAGAAAACAAGTAAGAGAAATTGAGCGCAATTATCCAAACGACTAGAGTGTTTGAGAATGAAAAATACAAATTCAACTTCTTTATAGAAAATTACAAAATTTGAAAACACATAAAAGAAATGACGCACTGCCATAAATAAAAAGAACTTTTATAGTATACCACTGTAATATTTGTAAAATATATATATATATATTTTTTTTTAAATATATAATGGGAGGAGACAAAACGTTTTACTCGACTAAAAAATCTTAAAAGTGAAGCAAAAAAAAAAAAAAAAGAAACTTTTGGTTGTTTTCTGCTTTTAGGAACATGTATTTTGAAGTGGATCTGAACCGCTAGAAAATTAAAACTTCAAGAAAAAACACACAATCGCTTTTTAAAATTTACCATCCCCCCTCCTCCCTCGAAATATAAAGAGAGATCTAGTGGTACAACGTCGGGTTAGTATGCTGGGAGTGGCAATCGCAGCATTTTTTTTTTTTTTTTCAGATTTCTTTTTGAGTTGTGTGGTTTGCATAATCATGTTCCAGAATCCCTTTTCTGCTAACGATCGCTAGATCTAACTTGGCGGCATTGCCCCATTTGTTTTTTTTTGTTTTTTGTTTTTTTTTTTTGTTTTTTTTTTTTTTTGTTTTTTTTTTTTTTTTTTTTTCATTTCGGTTACTACGAGGGAAAAAGTTGAAAGTTTGTCTGATATATGCAAAAAGCCATCTCCAGAAGTTTTGAGCCAAAACAATTGATTTTTATCGAACCGGGAATGAATTTTTTTTTTTTTTTTTTTTTTTTTTTTTTTTTTTTTTTTTGCTCGATGTATTAGAAGGTTGTTGATAACGAGGGTAGCTACATCAATGATTAAAAATAAAACTGGTTAAAAATTAGGGTTTCAAAAAAATGACAATTTTCCCGATACCCAACTATAACTCTGTTTAATTTACTTTTACTTTTTAGTCCAAAAATCTGATTTTTTATTTCTGAGTTTTAAATTAAAAAAAATAAGAAAAGAAACTTTTTTTTTTTGCATTCACGATTTATTTAGTGATAAGCGAAAGAATATTTTGGGGAAAAAATCACATTGATATTGTTTCTTCTTGCTCTTACTTTATTAAAAACTTTATTCCTAAAATATTTTAAAAATCACGAAACAAAATTGACCCTAAAACCGAACATTTTCAACGTTCTAGTTTGAAGAAATTAAATCATTACAAGCATAATTAATCTTAAATTAATAAGACAACTAATTGGAATCGTCGTGAATATCTAAACCACTTGTCATTTTAAAAAAAATCGACTTTAACAAATATTCCGAAAATCATAAGTCATTTTTATACTTTCCTGTATGTAAATTATGTAATGAGAGATGAGAAAGCATTTCTAGTTCTAGTTGAAACAATGCTTTCGATCAAGTTCCTGTAAACAAAACGCACGTGCGCTTAGTGCGCCATCTATAGGTGATAAGAGCAGACGTTGCTCTCATTTTCGATCAAGCTCCGGAGAGAATAGGAAACTCAAACTTGAACTTTTGCTTGGAAAAATGGAATTCTGCAAAGTTACTTCCTATTTTAACTTGAAGGGCAGACATTTCATCAAATGTTCAACAAATTTCCCTAAATTCTCATTAAAAGCTGAAGCAATTTTGGGGATGTTGTTTTTACGTTAACGTTAAGAAAAAAACTTGCATATCTTTTTTTTTTTCCAACTCTTAATTACTCTTTGATTTTAACTAGGGAAAATAAATTGTTCATAAATTTATCCTTTAACTACAAATCTATTTCCTATTGAAAAGGTCCAAAATAAATAAATGAAACGAAATTAAAATTAAAATAAAAGTAGCAGAGCTAAATAAAAGTTTGAACATAGGGTGATTCCACCGTCCGTCGCAGGCACGTGGGGGGGGGGGGGGGGGCAATTTGGACTAAATGTTTTCTTACATTGTTATCTATACAGAAATTATTTTTAGGACTAAAAGTTAAAAACTGGTTGACCTAGTAAAAGTATTTTCCACAAGAGATTTTTTTTGAACCCGAAACTTTTTTTTTTTTTCAGTGTCCTTTATCGTTATTTTTGAAATTTAATTTACCTGTCTCGTGCATGACCCTCTTTTGGACGGAAATCATTGATAGACTTCTACATTCTAGTGAAATGTCCTCCGAAACTACAGCTGCATATAGGGGGAAAGAGGCACAAATGAACATGGGGCACATGTGAATATGGTATGTTTTACTAAGACAACGTCAAGTAAAAAATCTTTAAAAATTCAAAAAGTAATGGCAGTAACCAGTCCCACCTCTTCGCCAAATTTTTAGAGCAATGAGTCATTTTATGTTTCTGTGGTGAAAACTTCTTTGTTTTACCAGGTGTTGCAAGTAATTTTATCAGTGTCTTTTACTCGTGAAAACATATTTTAAACTTTAGTGCTAAGCCAAATTTAATTACTACAAACCATTATGTGAACATTCAAATAAAGTTATGTGATGTATATTTTTTTTTAATTGAATTAAGAATTCTCTCTCTGTTATTATTATATTTTTCAAAAGTTAGTTGTAATCTAGATTGGCACTTGTGACTATTTTAAATCATCAATTTCGATTTTAAAAAATGCAAAGAATAAACTTAAACTGTTTAGAATTTATTAAAATACGTGTAATCATTTTAACTATAAGCTATTTTTCTATGTAAGTGCATAAAGTGATTTCGAGTCACTGAGGTACCGTATTGTTTGTGTGTTATGCTGTGAGCAAAAAAGCCCAGCATCATTTTTTTTAAACAACAAAGGGGGTATTCTAGTTCTTAAAATATTTCCTTTTCAAGCGTGAACTACGAAATGGAATGTGAAATACAAAGTTGTTTAAATAAAATTTCAAAAATTTAAAACTAATACTTTTCGTGTTGTTATGTTATATGCTGAGCAAGCAAAACCTTCGCTTAGATATTTATGGAATCATGGGTACCTGACTCCTTAAAAGCTGTCGCAGAAGAAAGTTTCAGAATAACATTTAACATTACACTGTAAAAAAAAAATGTGTAACCTTACTCCGTAAATACGGTGGCAGCATTCTGCACTTTGTGTAACCTTATTCCGACGGCTAGCTTCATCCATAGCGACGAACTAACTTAACTGATAAAACAATGTAACGTATGAGCGTTACACCAATTTAGTTACTCTATGGAGGCAGCTAAGCTGCCACCACTTTTACGGAGTCAGGTTACTTTTTTTTTTCAGGGTAGGTAAATTAAAACAGCAAAACAACAGCTAGCCACTCACACAAAAAAAGAAGTCAAGGTTCATTGGTGAACACTCAAATTAAATAAATCTATTCAAAGAAAAATCTCCATAAACAAATGTCTTGAAACCCAAAAATAATAGGAAATTACTAGCAAAAGTACCCGGCGCTTCCTGGGTCAGTAATAATTGTGATAAACAATCGCTACTTTCATTCGTTTTCCGTTTTGACTGAAAGAACACAAAACACACCGCTTTGACGTGATTAAAAATCGAGCTTCTTGCTTGCCCATAGAAGTAAAATAGCAATAAATATAAAGAATTAAATAGTATTCAGTTGGAAACGAAAGCACGACAGTTACTGTCTGACCACGGATTGTATGGAAAGACAAACATCCATTTTACAGCCGGAAATGGACGAATCTATTATTTTTTAGCGATGCAAGCTTTTGCAGAAGCAGAGTCTCATTCAAATAAGCGGAATACCGGCATCAAATTTTTACTTTTCCCCCTCATTCAGATAAATTCGCCTTATCTGGACGTTTGAAAATTCCATACAATCCGTGGTCGGACAGTAAGCATATACAAATTTGAAGAACTTCCAAAATATGAACTAACAAAAACAAAGATCACTAAAAAACCGTGCGCTTTATTTATTTAATTAAATAGTACAAACACACAAAAAAAGAAAAAAAAATGCTCTACTATGTTTCCCTAAGAGTGCAAAAAGTAGAGTTTCCAAATATTTAATTTAAATTCATGTTTGCTCCGGAGAAGCCTTAATTCAAAATTTAACATTGCTGTTGTAAGGCATCGAATTTTTGTAACAATGGGTCATTTTGTAACAATTATTTAATCATTTAATGGGGAAACTACATGAAACTTACTGCTTTCCATCATAACTTATTTAAACTAAGCTTTTTAGAAATCAATTATAGCCTATGTTGCTCCCTGATAATGTAGCTATCTGAGGTGAAAAAATGGTAAAAATCGGTCCAGTAATTTTGGAGTTTACCCCGGACATACTTACTCACAGAAGTAGCCATTTATGTATAAAGATTATTGAGAACAGCTCTAAATTTGATCTACAGTTCAACCTTGTTACAAAGACAGTTGCGCAATTGAAATTTTTAGAGGGGTTGTTCTGAGGGATATTTCAGTTTTTTTTGGGAGGATCTTGCTTTGGGGGGGGGGGATCTTTGCAATATTTAGGGGGAGCGCTCTTAGTGGGGGGCACCCCGTGCAACAAACTTCAAGGAAACGAAAAATCGCGCGGAAAACGTCTAATTTCAACGTTTCCCTGTAGTTAATATTAAAGCTAAATAACGGTCTTCGTTGAGCGTTGTCGACCGTCTGCGACCTTGCCCTGATCTTCGGCCAGCATTTCCAGTCTCTAAAAACCGTTTCCATCTCGTAGAAATCATACTTTGCAAAACTCCAACAGCTTCTGCTGCCTTGGCTTGTGTTTGGCTTCCCTCTAGCATGACAACCACTTTAGAAGCTTCTGATTCCGTTAAATGAGTTTGTTGAGGTATCGCATTCATCGAAACAACGCGCTTACTGAATGCCGATCATTATTTTCTGCTTTGCCTTACAATAAGTTAAGAGCGAAATCTCATTCGCTGCCACTGAAACGTCGTCTTCGACGTCAAACTCAAAATTTGAATAATGTGACGCTTGAAATTAAGAAGAATTCGCATTTGTAACTCCCTTCTTCGATTCCATGCAAAAAAAAATATTTGCTAATATATCTTTTTTTGTATAAAAACTTACAATATCCTTTAATTGTTTTGAACAGTGTACTTTAAAGCAACTTTTACCAGCTCTGAATTTTTAAAGTTGTAATTTGCACCGTAGTAACGTATAGGATTTTAATTTAGTTTAAGATCTGGAGCCTTGAAATACACTGCAAGTTCTGGCACCAGAATACACAGTGTCAGGTTCTTCCAATAGCTTTGACCTCCTCCTCACACTCTAGTTAATCTTCTACTATCTTGTAGTGATCTTCCCAAAAATCATCCTCTACACAGAAAAATTCATCTTATAAAATAGGTGCAAAAAATTATTATTATCATATTTTTTTTGGCAACTCCATAAATAAACTAAATTACCTGGCGAGAAAATTGAAGCAAATTTTATGAATATTTTCAATTAAAATACAAAAACATAAACATCGAAAAAACATCGAAACCAAAACATCGATGGTCCAAAAACATGGAAAGTAAAACATCGATGTTTCCAAAACATCGGCATCGCTGTCGCACCCCTACTTTGTACATAGAATACAGAAAAGAAAATGCTGCACGCGCGGTGCCATCATAGTACTCTAAAAATAACCAAACTAAAACTAGTTATTACGTTTAAAAAAAAGAGAGTCGCCAAGATAACATAACTGTGTCTGGCGCTCGAGCGCCAAGTATGGAGTGACACCGCTTTTAAGTATACCTTTTCCGTTTTTGTTTATCTAGCAGTTATTTTTGCGGGCGAGTGACACTTAGATAAAGACATGGCTCGAGACGCCAATGATTTTCTAATTAAGTGAAAAATATGGCGCTTGAAAAAGCCGGCTGTATTCACCAATTAACAGTCATCAATACGTCATTTTATCTTCTCTCAAGAAAGAGAAAGAACTTCTTAGTAAGTGCAAAATTGTGATTAATGAATTTCAGAAAATTGTCATCTGAATGTGAGAGACTTAGACGCAGGTGTCACACGTGACCTTAGCTATCGGCGGCGATTCGATTGATACTTGACTACTATGTGTGTTTGCTCGTTTATCAAGATTATTCGGAACAATTTTCAAGAAAAATTTCTGAAACACATAGAGATTTTTTTGAGCAATTACAAATGGCTTTTTATCTTCAGTTGATCAAAGTTGATGTTGCTCTGATTTTCCAAATTGTCATGACGACGTGAATAACTTTACCTCAGTGTTCATCGCCATGGTTACAGATCGTTTACGTTCATTCAAGGTTTAACTTAAAAGGGGGAGGGGGACGAAAAATTACGTTTTTTCAAGAAAAACATAAACACGATGAACTTAAAAAAAGCAAAACGTCATATATATAAATACTAAATTTCCAGATCACTAATTCCTATCATTTAAGATGGATAAAAAATAAAAATACATAACGTTTTATAAGTAATGTACGGGTGGATATCGGCCTAATCATCATTTCTATTTTTATGGATATGCCTCGTATTACCTATTCTAGATAATCACCAGTCATTATATGACGGGTGCAAATTTCTTGGTCATTTCCATTCCATTAAATTTCCAAAAATAAGGAACCCAACGAGTAGGGTCCTATCCTATCGCAATTTGTGATTTCGAAAAGCATCATTTGAATTCAAGACGTTGTTTTCAAGTTGAATTCAAATGAATGCTCGGTGCTGCTCCTTCTTTTTTTTTCCTTTCTCTTTTAGTTAATTTTTTTTGGAAACATTGCAAGTCATTTATTAAAAACTTAAGAGGTAAAAAAAAAAATAGTTTAAATCTATTTTGAATGTCCGAATCAGTATTACATTAGTTGGGAAAAGTTAATCTAATCTGGTTTGAAACGTTTCGGAAGTTTTTTTTTTTAGGGCTAAGAAATCAGAGAAAAAAATTATCGACCCTGGCTCCGATTCCTGAAGTTTTAGAATCTGCGATTCCGACTCTTTTCCCTCAAAATCAATCCGACTCTGACCCTGACTCTTGGAATTTTAAAGCTTTTAGCTCCCGACTTCGTTACCTCAAAATCGACTCCCGACTCCGCGACTCTGTTTTTTTTCTCCTGAAGCGTTAACACCAACGTAATCTTTTGATCCTACTATGCAATCAGTCAGTATATCGTACATTTTATTGTTATTTGTGTATTCTGTCGTGGGATGGTAAACGGCAGTATCTGCAGAAATGAGTTTTTGACTTAAAACGTGTTTTGCATTTAACGGCTCCGAGACACCGAAGTATGAATGCCACCCCACTACAACAACACCTTCGCTCGGGTATATACTGGCACCACAATTTTGACACAAACTGTCCGAAATCGCCTTCACGCTGTAAGTCTGTATGCTCGTCGACCAATGGTCTGTGTCACATTAGCTGCGAGACACCGTCGCGATAGGGAGTGGGTAACAGAGCATGTGAATTGGAGAAGAAATGAATGGAGCAATATTTTTTTCTCTGACGAGTCCCGTTCTTGTCTTTATCCATTTAATGGCGTATTTTCATCTGGAGGGAGCTTGGCACTAGAAACAATCCAGCGTTCGCGCCCGAAAGTGTCAGATTTGGTGGTGGTGGTGTGATGGTGCATGCTGGGGGATGGGCGCACCGAGCTGCATGTCATTCCGAATGGAGCTCTGACCAGTCGTCAAATAAGGGATGATATCCGCACACTTATTGTAGTCCCTTACCCTGCAGAAATAGGAGGTGACTTCATGTTATTGGACGAAAATTGCAGATCACATCGTTCTTACTTGAAGAATGATTTTCTTTTAGCGGAAGGAATCATACGAATGGAAAAGCCAGCAAGTTCTCCAGATATGAACGCAATAGAGTATGTTGGGGACATTCTAGGCAACGAGTTTTTGGACGCCTACTACCTCCCCAAACTCTCCAAGAACCGGAAAGAGCTCTTCAGGAGGAGTGGGGCAGAATACCCCACCCCCTCATTAATAGCCTCATTAATCCATGCCTCAGAGGTGTTTTACATTGCTGACCGTCCGGGGTTACCATACCCCCCCCCCTATTAGAAGCAATTTTCTTTTAAGAAAACTCCAATTTTTTATCGCTTTTCTCATACGCACAAGGTGCGTCTTTTTTCCCTTTTGTACCCAAAAGTTGGAAAAAAGTATTTTTTTTCTGCCATACAAATGTAATTTTCGTCTCAAATAGTTTACTAACGCCTGTCGATAATGTATCAATCATCCAAAAAGTTCTCCAGGTTCAAAATCAACCCAAAACCTCAATATCCTTTAATTGCTTTGAGCAGTGTATTTGATAGTGATGGCAACTTCTGTTCCATCGGAAAGAGATGTTTCTCTGACTGGTGGGATAGTCTGCGAAAGGAGAAATGCGCTTCTGAGGGACAAAGTAAACAAACTTTTTTTTCTCCAAACTGTCAACACCAATATTCGGGGTTACTTATCGACTTCCCCCAACAAGTCGACCCTCTATTACTTACAATTTGTGTTTCATTATTAATTAACAGTACAACACATTTTTCTTGCTCTTAAAAATAATTGTTAGAATTAATTTCGTATTTTTTAAATAATTAGCACAGCTTTTTCTCATCATTCAACTGACAGTAAGCGCTATGGTACATTTTTTTCTTAGATTCCTTTTTGATGTAAATTTACTTTTAGTTTCATTCAGTTTAAAAATATTTCCTTACTACAATGTTTAAAAAAAAAAAAAAAAAAAAAAAAAACGAAAGTTCAGGTAGTTTTCTGACTGATTTTAACAGAATATTTCCTTCAAAACGTATTTTTTCCTTACAACAACGGAAATATCACGAAAGGAAATAACGAAAACGGAATTTGTCCATTTCTAGGGTTGCCGCTGTGCTGTACTTTATTAGTATTCTGATTAGCCTTCATTTTATGATAAACATCAATTTTTGATAGTGATTATTAAATCGCACTGTTACATTTTGTTAATTAAAAGCTTGTTTAGAATAACAACTCAGATGTCGTAGACAAAATAGATAGCTTGTTATTTCAAGTCTGGAGAGTAATGTACTCGTATGTCGAAACTGTTTTTACGCCTTTGGGCTTGGTAGGTTTGGAAAAATGTTAGCGCCGTTTTCAGACAGGCAGATGTGTTTTGATCGCCCTGGTGAATTGATGTGAGTTTTACTGAGTCAGTATTAGAATATTATTGCGGTGTACTATTTTGCTCAATACTTCGAACAATTCTATTCGTTAGTCATATTGTGTGTTCTAGCGGTGAGAATAGTTTTAGGATCTCGTGTTGTCCATTTAAAATAAAGGCTATTGGATTACTTGTATCCAGATGCAATGGAGATACTTAAATTTAGCACCGCTGGTCGCATGTAAGTATTGTTGAATATCTTTGTACATGTTAATATGCAAATGTATTTTTCTTGTTAATATGCATTTGATAGAATTCCGATAGTAGCTGATTTAGAATTTATAGAGCTATTATAAAGTTATTGTTTTTGCTCTAACGCATTGTATTCTTGAAAGTCATTAAAACGTTAAATGCCAACATTTCGTATCAACCGGAGATTATCGTGGTGTGCGAGCAAGACGGAAAAAATTACTCAGTTTTTTTTAAACAGATTGAAAGTAAATATTTTAAATCTCTAAATAAAAGTATTTCTTGCTGTTCTATATTTTGCGAAAAGGCATAGCAGATTGTTATTCTTTGAAAATGTAATTAAAATTTTGACAAGAATAAGTTTTCTTGACTACTTAGAAATCTGGAAACATTCATTACTCCTTTCGGGATTTCATTCATAATAGTAAATTACTTAATTTATTCTATTAAGATCTCATCAAAAAATATTCTATTTTTCATGTATGCTTTTCCATGCCACGCCAGAATATGTACGAGGGGATGTCGAAGGAAATATCGAACAGTATCAGCATCAAAAATTGGTGTTATATTTAAATTCACTAATTTCCTTGTTGGTAGTTTTCGATTATTTTTATTCATCTGAAGTGTTGAAAATTTCGTGATAGATGCTTGAAGAAGAGCTGTATGGTAGGTAAGTTATCAAGCAAAATTTTTACTCAAAATATATTTGAGTAATAAATACAAATTAAAAAAATAATAGTTTTTGAATGGTTAACTATTTTTCTATTATATATCATTTTAAAGATAGGATAAAACGAGAATGAAATTTCAGTAAAATATGTGAAAATGAGAAACGAAAAAATTGCGCAACGAAAAATCAAGAACCGAAAGTTCTGTAAAGACACAGAAAATTTAAAACGGAAAAATAGACCAACGGAAAGAAGAGAAATGGAATTTTCGTTAAATCACGGGAAATTTATAAACGGAAGAACAGAACTAAACGGAGAAATGAGAAATGGAACTTCTGTTAAGTCACGGAAAATAATTTAGCGGAAACGTAATATTTACGGCAACTATGCTGCCGGTACTTTATCCGTTATTTTCAGGAAAATTTTTTAACAGTGTACTACACTGTTAAAAAAAATGAAAATTCAGGTGGTTTTCTGACTGATTATAACAGAATATTTCCGTAATGCTTCAAAATGTATTTTTTCCTTACAATAACAGAAACATCACGAAAAGAAGAAACGAAAACAGAATTTTTCCATCTCTAGAGTTGCCGCTGTGTTGTACTTCGCTCTGATTAGCCTTCAAGTCATGATAAACATCACTTTTGATAGTGCTTATAATTCGCACTGTTACATTTTGCTAATTAAAAGCATATTTAGAATAACAACTCCGATGCTGTAGACAAAATAGATAGCTTGCTATTTCATGTCTGGATAGTAATAGTACTCGTATGTCAAAATTGTTTACACGCCTTTGAGCTTTGTAGGTTTGGAAAAATGTCGGCGCCATTTTTAGACTGGCAGATGTGTTTTGATCGTCTTGGTGATTTGATGTGGGTTTTACTGAGTCAGTATTAGAATATCCTTGTGGTTTTACTATTTTGCTCACTACTTTGAACAATTCTATTCGTTAGTCATATTGTGTGTTCTAGAGCGGTGAGAATAGTTTTAGGATCTCGTGTTATCCATTTCAAATAAAGGCTATTTATTGGATTACTTGTATCCAGATGCAATGGAGATACTTAAATTTAGCACCGCTGGTCACATGTAAGTATTGTTGAATATCTTTGTACATGTTAACATACAAATGTATTTTTCTTGTTAATATGCATTTGATAGAATTCCGATGTTAGCTTATTTAGAATTTATAGAACTATTATAAAGTTATTTTTTATTGCTCTAACACATTGCATTCTTGAAAATCATTAACGCTAAATGCCGTATCTACCGGAGAGGTGTGCGAGCAAGATAGGAAAAATCACGTAGTTTTTTTTTTTTTTTTTTTGGGGGGGGGGGGGGGTTGCTTCAGTTTTTAATACTGAAAGTCACTATTTTAAATCTCTAAATAAAGGTGTATTAATGATCTTTGAAAAAACAATGAAAGTTTTGGCAACAATAAGTACTTAATTCAATTTGTTCGGCTCTTATCCAACAACTTATTTGAGATTATTGCAAGTTTCTTGGAAAAACAGTTCAGGTAAAACGAACTGATTGATATTGATATGCTTAAGTATGATGATTATGTACTAAAAATCTATGTTGCGATTCCAATGAGTGAAAAATTGGGATATCGTTGTGTGGGGGGGGGGGGGAGGCATGCAGCATCTGAATCAATAATTCTTCACGTGCATGTCAATGATTCTGTTTTTAAATACAATAGATATGCGGTACTCTCTATCAGGTATATTATTAAATGATAACGTCAACCTGTTTTTAATAGTATTTTATTTGACATATTCTGCAAATAAAAATATCATATTTTTCATGTATGTTTTTCCATGCCACCCCAGACACTGTACGAGGAAGGGAATATCGAACAGTATCAGCAGGGATAATTGGTGTCATATTCAAATCCATCAATTTTTCTGCTAGTACTATTTGATTAATTTGATTCATCTGAAGTTGATATAAAAAGTTTTGGTCACGGATGCTCGGAGTAGAAATTATGTTAGGTAAGTTCTCTGTCCAGTTGTTAATTTAAAAAATCTTTGAGTAACAAATGCAAATAAAAAAAAGTTATAATTTTAGAACAGTTAACTATATCTGTATTATATATCATTTTAAAGAACTAAATTTTTGATGAAATGAAAAGTCAATACTTGAGATAACTTTTTAAATATTTTTTTGAAAATAAAATCTTTTTACTTAAATACGGGAAAGTGAGAAATGGAAAAAATATCACAATGAAAAAATAAGGAACGTAAATTCTGTTAAAACACAGAAAGATCGTAACGGAAAAATAAGAAATGGAGTTTTCGTTCAGTCACGGGAAATTTATAAACGGAAAACTACAACTACGGAGAAATAAGAAATGGAACTTCTGTTAAATCACGGAAAGTCATTGAACGTAAACGTAATATTTACGGCAACTTTGCTGCCGGTACTTTCTCAGTTATTTTCAGGAAATTTTTTTAACAGTGTATAACTATAGTTTGTATTAATCGGTGTTTGTCTTATTATCAATTTTTTCCTACTATAATACCAAGATGTTGCGAAATTATTCTTATTAAATTATATTCATGATTTGGGGTTCAGTATTTTCAATATATTCGTCGGGTACGGTTTTTTTTTTTTTTGTATTGCTTAAATTAGTGTAGTATATTCAAAAATGTATGTTATACATTAATAAAAAGATCGATGTTTTAAAACATTGATGTTTTTTGGTCGATGTATCAATACCACCGATGTTTTAATTTCCAACATCGATATTTTGCCATCGATATCGACCTCTAATACAAAGCCAAGTCGAAGTTGACATTCTCCTTAAAAGCTTACACAATTATGACTTTGCCTATTATGATAACGACCAAAAAGGAACATTTTATTTTAAATGCAGGGGAAAAGTTGTAAATATGAGCACCCTTTTTTTGTTTTTGATTTAAAATTCTTACCATTGAAAAAAAAACCTAGATTTTTTGCCTTTATTAGCGACAAACAAGTTTAGTCATTGAAAGGATACAAAAAATGGATTACTATCAATTATTGTAATTCAAAATCTAAGACTCAAAAATCTTTTAAGTGGCAGAAAAATGGTGGGGGAGGGGGCGCTGAAAGTATGGGCTCTCTTCAAAACGTGCCTAAAACATAACTTTTAACATCTTATAAATCGGAATGGATAGTTAAAATTAACCTGTATATTCGTGGCATAAGTAATAACGTATATACATATGAAAGATAAAGCTTATGGTGAAGACCAGTGGTGCCCAACCTACGGCCCGAGGGTGCCATTCGGCCCACGAAGCTGATCCGTTCGGCCAGTTTCGTTCCATTTTAAATCGAAAAGCACGATTGGTGAAAATATCACAAATTTGGTGAAAAGTATTCAAAAATTGTTTTCTGAAAGTCGATGCATGTAATAAAATAAGCATCTATTAGTATAGAACAACAATCATTGGTTTGTAATTTTCTTTCCTTTTACATATTTTCCCATATTATTTGGAAAATAATGAAATATTTTTAAATTTTATTTTTGATCTGGCCCGCAGAAGTGATTTTTAATATAAGGGGATGCCCGCGGGTAGAAAAAGGTTGGGCACCACTGAGAACAATCCCTCAAGAGGGCACCAACTTTGACTCCTAAAGGCCCATAGTTTAGAGGGAGAACAAAAAATGGTGCACAGGTTTGAGGGTGGCAAAATTGAAAAATAAAACGACGTAGTCAGACAGATCCGAGGGCGTAAAGAAACGAAGGCGCACAAGTTCAATGGCAAAAGAAACAAAGCTCAAAGGCGCACGGGTTCCAGAGCGCAAAAAAAAAAAAAAAAAAAAAAAAAAAAAAAAAAAAAAAAGAAAGAAACCCTCTAAATTGCACCGATTTGAGGACGAAAAAAAAGGAAGGTAGAGATTCGAGGGCGCGCAGGCGGGGAGGGGCTCATCGGCCGATAAGCCGGCTCGCAGTCCGCCCCTGAATATACAAAGGAGTAATAAGGAAGGAATGCCGCAAACCGCATATTCATACGACAACTTTTTGCTTTTTTATGAATTTTTAAAATGTGTCAAGGACGCATATAGACAACCTTTACTCTGCTATAGACCATGTAAAAATTTGGAGACTGCTGATTGACTGACAAGTGAAAACGTCATCCACTCCTGTATAGCTTGTTTTGTATGCTCTAATTATTGTTTCATTTCGAAACAAGACATGTCTTCTAGACTTCATTTGAAAAAAGGTGGTGAATTAAAACCATTCAAACGTGAATTCTGAACTTCCGAGGAGCGAAATTTGTTCAATACGCTAACTGGGGAAAAGACATGGCCTACACATTTGCGTCGACTGACCTATCAGGAGTCTCAAAATTATTATAAGGTCCCTAGCTGAGTAAAGGTTGTTTATATGTGTCAAGGACTTTTCGGACACCCTGTATATTTAAATTTACGTGAAATTTAACTAGAAAAAGAAATTTTAAGTGCATTAAGCGGAAAATTCGCACGATAATAAATAACTGTTTAGTTTATTATTAATCATATTTATGAAAAACAAAATGTAGTAAATTTAGCATCGTGTACCTTAAAAACATAAGTCATAATTTCGATGCATGATGTTAAGAATTCATATGCCTGTAATTCATGGAGGTCCGTCACATGTCAATCACTTTGCTTGTGTACCTGTTTTGGAGGATTGAAAAATGCAATGTAATACACAATTTTCGATTTTGTTTGTATTTTTAAAAATGTATTTTTATTTTCCTGTTATTTATTTAATGTGAAGAATGTAAATGAATAGTCATTCATTTTATGAACTCATTAACTTTTAGATATTTAAAAATAACATAAAAAAATGCACTGACAGGAGTTTCTGAAAAGCTAAAGTTGAATTAATTTTCTACAGTTAGTTCCATTCATTGAGTTTCTGGGCATTTACAACCTGTTTTTAAATAAAATTTCGAACATTTCTTGCTGTCACAGTTTTGACTCAAAAGCATGCTACTGATGTTTACATTTAATAATTGTGTGCATTGCTTTAGATTTCAGTTCCGATAAATTTATTTATCGTCTGCAATATGCTCTAAATTTATTTTCAATTAATCCGCAGCTCTAGAGCTTGCGAACGCCATCTTGTGGTGATTTAAAAAATTAGCCAAAGAGGTAAAACATTTCAATTTGGTTTAGACAAGGGAGCTGTCTCATTGGACAGGTCATATACATAAGTGGTTTACCTCTTTCAGCCGCCATTAGCTAGAGACTGTAGCGCCTTCCATAGTTTTTTTTTTTTTTTTTGAATTGCGAACTAAACGTCTGCAACGCTTTAATTTTTCTTTGTCCTTTAATTCAGTTATTATCAGTGATTTCTATTTGGGTTTTGGAATGGCAAAGTCGAAAACGTAGTTATAGAAGAGTTTGAAATATTTTCATAGAATGTGGATTTTTTCTTTTTTTCGCTCTTTGTTCACCGAATAATAATATTTTATAATGAATATAATTACGAAAGAAAGCTTTTTTATTTATTTACTAACAAAAATACCTGGCGTTGCTGAGTCAATAATAACTTTGAGAAACAATCGCTACTTTCATCCTTTTTGTTTTAACTAAAAGAACTCAAAACACACCGCGTTGACGTGATTAAAAATCGAGCTTCTTCCTTACCCATAAAAGTAAAATAGCAATAGTATAAAGAACAAAAGAGTATTCAGTTAGAAACGAAAGCACGATATTTAAGAATGTAAAAATTTGATAAACTTCCAAAATATGAAATTTCACCTTGTTTAAAAAGATTTATCATTTAATATTTCTTTCATTCTTTTTTTTTTTTTTTTTGTTTTGAACATAGTATAAAATTTTTTCAATATGGCTACTGAAACACAAACGGTTTTAAAAAATGTAGCCTCCCATAATCCCACTATGCTTGCTTTAGTTATTTTGGGAAATTTCAATTATTGTGGGTTCTTGGTGCGATTTAAAATGTTACCAAATTTGCGGTAACCGTTTTGGGATACCCTGGATAATGCTCCCCCTCCCTACTTTGTAAAACTGTCTGTTACTAATTTTCGTCAAAGAGATATTGTCGCCAAATACTGAGATATTTTTGGTGACCATAAAATGACATTAAATATTTTCTTCCGAAATAAGTAGTAAAACTTGGCCAGTGTTTGAAATTGCGCACAAAGACAAACTGATGGAAGTTATCTGCTGTTTATAGATTTGCCTAATTTAGTTAGCGGATTATTTTACATTTTAACGAAAGTTTTGAAGATTCTGTTAATTGCGATATTTTGGTTATATGGTGAAATGAAAGTCGAGAAAAATTATTACGTAGTCTTTGGCTTCAAAAACAGCGCGAGTTGAAAAGATTGCCTTACGTTATAATTGAATCGTTATGATTAATTATTTAGCTATCTATGGTGAAAAAATGGTTAAAATCCGTCCAGTGGTTTTGAAGCTTATCTCGGACATACACACATACAGAAGTTCTTGAAATACACCGCCTTAGCCCCAGCTAAAGGGTGGTATCTTACTGAACATTACTGAAAATACAGAAATAGCCATTTATGTTTTATGTATATAGATTTTTTTCATTTTTATTTTATTTTTTTTTCCTTTGTAAAAAATTAAGACTAGGATTTTATTTATCAATGAAAAGAAAAATTATTTTGATTGAATTTAAAACAGAAGAAGCAAATGAGAATAATAAATATCTTCTGTTTAGTAATTTTTTTTCTTTTTCCTTTTTGTTTCTCTACTAGAAAAAAAATATCTATAAAGCAATATGAGTTATGCATGTTCTAAACAGTTCTATTAGTAACCATTTTCAGAAAAACTTTATGGGATTATTTTCATTTGAAACACGTTAACGCAAATGCTTTGTTTGGCGAAATATCTGTTTTGTAACCCTACACGTCAGCACGCTAAACAAGTCATTTTCCACTCAACACTAATAACTAGGTACAACCCATGCAAAAGCAGGAAAATGGGGGAGGTAAACCACGGCACCCCTTGTCAAAAATTTTCTTCGTATGTCACCACTTGCTCCGAACAGAAAAAGATCGAAAATAAGACCAAACAAAAATTTCTGACAAGGTTGTAATTGAGTCGTCCAACTGAAAATGATCGGTATTTGTAAAGGGGCAGGCAAAAGCCCGAGGCACGTACAACTGTTTGCGGATAGTTATTTGCTGTCCGATTATATTCGAGATGATGCCCCGGTGTCAGTCGCGAACA
The DNA here is from genome assembly GCF_026930045.1 of Uloborus diversus. Classification (NCBI taxonomy): domain Eukaryota; kingdom Metazoa; phylum Arthropoda; class Arachnida; order Araneae; family Uloboridae; genus Uloborus; species Uloborus diversus. Next base: position 50,317,746 of record NC_072737.1, read on the forward strand.
GGCGATTATAGATTGTCTTTTAATAGTCGCCCAACGCGCCATCTTAAGAAATCATCATTTAAGGATGGTGATTGGATTTTACTTTGTCAGTGTCAAGTACACCCGTAATTTTCTATCGCAGATGGTATGCAAATAAATAAGTGATTGCTCTTTGTCGCTCGTAATGAAAATAGTGCGTGATAGAATCGTACCCTTGCAAATGACAGCCTACTTGGAGAATTGGAATACATAAAAATACGAAATGAGATTATTATTGCGATATCTTTCTCTTATCGTATCTGGGAAGACGGATTCCACCAATTAAAGACAAATAAGAGGATGATATTTTCATCAAGTGCAATTGAAATGAGTTCATTAGGACGGTGCAGAAAAACAGAAGAGACAAGTTTATAAAATTATAAAATGTGTTTTTATTTTTCATTTGAAGCTCTTAAATGACATCAATCTCTCATTGACGATGCAGATAATTTCGATCGTTTAAAAAAGCAGTCGAATAAGTGGTTGAGAATTACATCTGTCACGTAATTATTTAGAGATTTCATTAAGTGAATGAGGAAAAGTGGTTTGGTAAGCAAGAGAAAAACCGCATAGTAAATTATGTGGTTTGAATTTCAAATATTCTCGCTTTTATTCTTTTTAACTTAAGAAACTTCGTTTAGTGTAACGATTCGTCTTCTAAGAAGGGCCCTGCTAGTAATTTTTGTGTGTTTAACTTCAGAAAAATAACAATAACTAACTGATTCGTGCGAAAGACAGAAATAATTCAAATATCCTGTCTTAAAGGGGGGTTTTTTCTTTTATAATAACAGCAAAAATGTGACTTTTTTTTATTTTCCTCTGAGAGCGGTGCAAAAATCTTTAAAACTGGAAAATCGCCCGTCAAGATATGACGGGTGAAAATTGCTTCTACATTTGAACGATGCCATTGCCTGTTTGGTGATATTTTTATTTTTGAAATTGCAGGTCCGCGCCAAGCCTGAGGGTCGGCGCCATCGTGCAAATGTCTTTTGAGCGCCTTTATGAGGAGTGGTGGCTTTCGAGGAAAAATATTAGTTAGCACCTGTAACACCTGGAATGAGGTTCTGCAGACAAATGTGATGCGGGAAAAAAAATACATTTGGCTTTTTTTTTTTTTTTTTAATGTGTAAATATTTAGTTTTTCATTACAGTGTATGTTTTACTTAATATCTTGAAGTTATTTCGAGTTCAGTAGCTCCCCTGATATGCTAATATGTTTTGGAAAAAGAAAATATTTTAAATTCTATCTAAATTATATAAAACGCCACTCTAATTGGTAAATAACACTACGCGGCAAAAAAAAAAAAATCTTAAAGCGCCCCCCCCCCCAGTTATTTTTTAGTTATCGACAGTTTCATGCCATTATTTTTATTTGGAGGGTAAGAGAACATTTTAAGGATATCCAGAGAGATGCAAAATTAAAAACATAAAGATTTAGACCAAGTCAAGAGACTCATACGGGATTCTCCGATTCCCCCTAAAATAATTCAAAAATCATCAAAACCGATCTTTTTTCCTAACGGTTTGTTTTACAATTTTTTCACTTATTTTTCGGCGTACAATCAAGAGTATGGTGCTCATTCCTATGAGCCCTATGTTCCGAAAAAAAATTGCGGGACACCATTCCAAAAAAGTGGGTCGTGATGTTGGAAAATGGTAGTCACATTTGGATTCAGGGAGTCTTTTTCTTAAGAATCAGCAAGAGTTATGTCAGAAGCATTTTGAAGGTTTTATTTATTTATTTATACTTTTTTTTTTTTTTTTTGCCGCACAGTGTGAATAATCAAACTTCTTTTATGCCTGCCAAAACATGACAACAGAGTACTGCCTATATTCTAAATTGAAGTATAGACGATATTTCTCCTTAAAATCTGAAACCTTTTCTGTTAAAATCAATAGTTCCAAAATACAGAATCGCTAAATTGGTTTTGAATTTAATATCTACAACAAATCGTTACTTTTTGGAACTAAAAAGTTAGCCTTATCTGTTGTTTAAAATATATTAATATTACGCACAAGTAAATTTTATGCAAGGGGGGAGGGGGTATCGAGTAATTATGGTCAAGTCGTAACTTTTTGGATCTAAAACGTTAGCCTAAATTGATGTCTAAAATATATACATAAATATCACGCACTAGAAAAATGCAAATAGACTTACCATATTGTTTTATGCATGATAACATGAAGCAGTCTAATTACCACGAAAAAAAATCACCGCAAGAACTAAAATAAGGAACAGCATCTATCTAACGCCTCGTATGCTCAACCTCGTGCATAGACATACCGAAACGGTATTCACGGCTTCACATTATTAGGAAGGGGAAAATGCACTAATTACCATCACGTGCTTTCAGTGTAAAATATTGTACTTTTGAATAGCTTATTTAGACACAATAAATCAATAACTTTTCCTTTTAGATATACAGCGACGGATTGTTCGTTTCAAAGAGCAGTATAATTTCGCCACCCCCATTTGAAAAAAATGAAATGTTCAATTATATATTTTTGGTTGGAAAGATTTCTACCATTTGGTGCCTTTTTTGATTGGAAAAGTTCGGCGCCGTCGTGAGGCGCACGACCTTGCATATAGGGACGGAGCGGCCTTGTGAAATTGTAACTCTAACTCCAGTGGATTAACCCTTAACTCCAGTAGATCGAGTTCATAGTACCACTTTTTGGTTTCTTCATTCTCCTAAAATGGCAGTCTCACCAGTAAAACAGTTAAGTTACCGGATCCCGTCCAGCCTTGCGTCAAAATAAAGCCTTTTCCTGCATGTCAAACATTGCCAAAAAATATAATCAAATTATGGCGTGGCGCGAGTTTCCTCGTTGATGACATCAGCGTTATTCGATCATTCGCTATTATGAGGATGGTGTCTTATTTTTAAATTTTGATGAAGTATTAAGGAGGAATTGGCGCAACTTTAAAAAAAATACTTCCTAAAAATAACACACATGGTGTCCAAAAAGTCCTTGACACATTTAAAAAATTCATAGAAGAGGTACAATTTGCTGTATGAATGTGCGGTTTTCGCCATAATACTTCACAGATTTTAGAATTTTTTATGACTGTAAAGAAATGATGAAGAGAAAAATAAGAGAGAAAAGAAAAAGTGTAATTATAGGTAATCTCGATATCGTCACAGTAAGAAAAACCGAAGTCATATGAGGTGTTTAATCATTGTATCAAACAGAAAACAATACCTTTCATTATCAGAGTTTAATGTATGTACCGTTTGTGGAGATGGGTTCGATAAACATACGGTGCACACATTGTACTCTATTAATGAAAGATAATGCTTTTTGTTTAATAACATGACTAAACACCTCACATTCACATGACATTTGTTTTTCTTATTGTGACAATAAACAATGAGAAATAAAGATACGTTGCTCTCAATGCACCTCGTGGAAAACACAAATTGTGCTACAGGACAAAAAAAAAAAAAAAAAAAAAAAACATTTGTTTCGCTTGTTTGGAATCTTAAAAAATCAATCTACATTTATTCAATTTTTATTTTGTAAAAAAAATGCATAATCTGTGATGTTTTCCTTTAATAAAATTTATTAATAGGTATTTATTATTATTACCAGGGTTTGACCCATTATTACCTCTTTTAGAAGACGTATTGGAGGAGTGACGAAAATTGGACAACCATTTTTAATTCAAGTATTTTTTAAGAGTTTTTTTAAAACGGAAAACAAATTACGTTTATTGTATTGTTACAAATTCTGTAAATAGTAATTATTTTTATGATTAATTTGTTGTAATCTAACTAAATTTGGCGTTTATTCCATTATCTTTCATCTTAAATTATCTTATAACCTCTAAAATGTTTCTTGTAGTGTACATCTAACCCCCTAACATTCGACTGAAGTATTCGTTCCTCCATTTCTGAACAATAAAATTTGTGAATGAAATAAAAAGAAAATGAGAAATTTGTAGAACTTCGTGAGATTTTCTAGATGTTTCTTCACTTGGTATAAAACGCCGGGCGTCTTGTGAATGAGAGCAGAGTCAGTTTTGCTTTTTAAACTGTCCGAGCGGTTAGATCTGTTATTGTGTGTATCAGCCTTTGCGCTGTGTTTTCGCTTATTTTTATGTAAATACGTGCGTAACCGGTAAGTTTACGGTGTTAATTGATTTTTGCGTAATTGGTTTTTGGTAATTTAGCAATTGCTAACGATCTTGTACATTGTAAATAAATCTACTGTGTTTTCTCAAGAACTGTGTAGTCATTTAAAGAAAGTTTGAAGTTGCATCGAACGCGTAACAGTATTTAGGCTTTAATACCATGTGCAGGCTTAGTTGGTGGTGCAAAAATTTTTTTTATAGATTAATTGATCGTAACGTTTCCTAATTTGAGACCAGATAGCTTATGGGGGACGAAATATGGCGACTTGAGCCTGCAGTTAAAATAAATCCGTCCTTAAGAAATACTTATGGTGATGTATTAATTTAAGTGCTATGGCGTGCTAAAATTCAAAAATGCAACAATTTATTACACATTACTATTTATGCCTTCAAAATTCGTGATGGTGACGAAAACGTACCTCCCAGTGCAAAATCAAAAAGACACACAAATATAGACTGTGTCATTACGACGAAGGGGCGTCAAATTCGTCGCAGCCCGCGATGTTTGTCTTTCGCGACGAAACCCACTAACGAGTGGCTAAATCCTGCCTAATTAGGCATGCGAGCGCTCTTTTTTTTCCTTCGTTTATTTTGTGTCGCCAACGCCCAATGTCCGCGCATTGATTTCAGGAGGGGTTCTTTCAATTAAAGGCGCAAGCGTGGCTTATGAGAAATGAGCCCTCATGGAAGGAACCAGTGCAACTGTCACGCAATTCCGTATTTGTGTATGAGTACAAATGCTGGTGTCGGAGAAAGTGAATGGGAAATATTCGACGAAAGAGGGGGTGGGGGGTGGAATATTTTTTGAGCAATAGCGATTGCTTATTGCTTTCATTTCACTGTTTTGATGTCCTATCATTTTATTTTCCCGCCAGCACCCTCTGCAGCATCACCGTTCACCGGCCGCCTCACGATGCTGCTCCTCTAGCGAAAACCGTGTCCAGGTTGAGTCCATATCCTACACTTACACATACATACACGCACCTACACACGCCTACACACACAAACACATACACAAACACATACACACACACAAACACATACACTCAAACACATACACACACACGCATACAGACACCTACACATACACGCACATCTACACACAACTACCCACACACTCATGCCTGCACACAGATATAAACACACATGCCTACACACATACACATACCCCCCCCCACATAAAAACACATGCCTACATACACACACACTCGTGATTGCGAAAAACATAATTTGAATTCAAGAGGTCAAAATTCAAATTATTATTTATTTATTTATTTATTTTATTTTATTTTATTATTTATTTTTTTTCTTATTATTATTATTTTTTTTTTTTTTTTTTTTTTTGGCGCTGTTTTTGTTCGCTGACAATTTTAACGTATTTGATGCACGGGTTTTGAGGTAAATTCCCCGTTTAATATTCCTGGTTAGTTTAAAACAAGACCTGAAGCTGGTTAATTGCAGGGATGCCCACCCCCTAAACCAAGGGCTCACATCCCTAAATATTACGAAGACCCCTCCTCCTCCCCAAAGCAAAGACCCACCAAAAGGAAAAAAATACCCCTCATAACAACACCCCTAAAAATGTCACTGGCGCACTCCCCTTCGGTGGGAACCTCTCTGTAAATTGGAACAGGTTCGTTGAGGGGCACAATGAAGTAAGTTTAAGAGCCAACCCTCCTAGAGCCCTTGGTTTGCTGCCCTACCTCAAATACTTAGTATGGTAATATCAATATCATGTAAGTCAGTGGTGCCTAACCTACGGCCCACGAAACTGGGTGGTCATTCCAAGCTCGTCAGCTTGCGAGATCGAGATTCTCGCTCACGTGATTAGTTGTGACGCAGAAATGTCGCAAAGTAGTATTCTAATCTACTCGAACTTAGCTTGCGGCTAGATTCGAGTAGATTAGTATACTACTTTGCGACACTTCTAGGTCACAACCAATCACGTGAGCGAGAATCTCGATCTCGCAAGCTGACGAGCTTGGAATGACCGCCATGATCCGTGTGACTCATGGTTTTGATCTAATGCTACAAATTGAAAAGCACGATTAATGAAAACGTTTAAAATTTGGAGATATTCAGAAATTGGTTCCTGAAAGACAGATGCAACTAATAAAAGAAACATTAAGTAATAATAACATCAATCATTGGTTTTTAATTTTCTTTCCTTTTTCCATGTTATTTTGAAAAAAAAAATTAATTGCTTTAATTTCTTTTTTTACAGTGCAATGAATTCCCAATGATGTTAAAAACGATACTGCGTTTCACTGTTAAAAATTCAGGAAAGTTTTATGCTAAATATTACTGTAAAATGGAGTGAATACAGTACAGGAAAAACTTACAGTAAATTGTACCGAAAAAAAATGAACGATTGCAGCGCCATTTGATACACCACGTGACTTAAAAGCAGTGAAAAGCAGATAACACCGTATTTCCCCTCACTCGTGTGTAACAACTTGTACGGTGGACAGCACAGCCGCCTGCCAATACGAAGGTTCCGAGTTCATTCTTACTACACGCATTTTGCTTTTTTTAACTCTCGTTTATTCTACCGTAAAAAATTACAGTAAAATACGATTTTACGGTAAAAGTTACTGGCAACATGTATGCCAGTAACTTTTACCGTAAAATTTCAGGATTATTTTTAACAGTGTACCAATTATGAATTTTTGATTCTATTTTATTTAAAAACAGTTGGGTGAGTAGGATTGCCTGCTGAGCGTCATAACCCAACCCCTAATTTCCCCAACTTCATTAATATCCGCGATAAAAAAAATAAAAAAAAAGCCATTTCGTGTAAGACACTTAGCATTTTTTTCAATCAATAAATTATGTCTTGGAGGGGAAAAAAAGTGCGTTAATTTAGTATAATATTACAAGAATTCACTTTTAAGTACTTTTACTAATTTAAAATAGTTCAGTGCTTGATTCTAAGCAGAAATGGCGCAAAAAGCCAGTTCGCTGCTATTCGGTTATTCTTCATTTTCCAGTTAAAAAAAAAAAAAAAGAAAAAAACATTCCGTGTAAAAAGTTGGAAATTTAACAGTTCTTCAATTAATTCTACCTTGGGGGGGGGGGGAATACTTTAAAGCTGAATGTTTTGCACAATATTACAGGAATTCACTTTCAGAACTTTCATCACCTTTGAATAATTCAATATTTAATTCGAAACAGAAATACTTCCATACTATCCGATAAAGAACAATTTCAATGTAGGAAATAGTAAATTTAGCATTTTTCAATCAATTAATTTTGTCGTGGTGCAATTAATTCTGTCGATTACATTAAAGCTGAACGTAATGCATATAATACTACAAGAATTCACTTTCAGAACTTTCACCTCATTTGCCTAATTCAATATGTAATTCTAAACAAAAATGGCGCAACAACACAGTTCGCTGTTATTCTGTTATACTTAAATATAGAATCCGGTCAAAATCCATCTGGTGTAGGAAATAGCAAATTTTGCAATTTTTCAATAAGTATGAAAAATATGATAATTCTATATGGGGGGGGGGTTGGATACGTTAAACCCGAATGGATAGAATAGCATTTTAGGAATTGACTTTTAGAACTTTCACCGGAGTGATTCAATATTTAATTCTTCAGGAAATGGCGCAAACAACACAGTTCGCTGTTATTCAATTACACTTCATTGGTGTCCTGTAAAAAGTCATACCGTGGTAAAAATAGGAAAATTAGCAGTTTTTCAATCAATTAGTTCTGCCTTGGAGGAAAAATTACATTGAAGCTGAATATATACAGTGGCTCCCAAAAGTGTTCGTACACCTTGAAATTTTGTAGTAAAACCAAAATAACGCAAAACTGAATTCGAATATGAAGTCCAATTTGTTTTCACACCATTCCTATGCCATTCTGAATAAAACCCAATAGTGTTTTTCAAAAATTGCCAGATTTTATTTTTGAAATTTGTCAAAAGAACGAAGAGAAAAAGAAAAAATACGCCACAGAAGTCATCGTACACTGAAATATTTTCGAATAAATTCATGATTAAAATTATCATATGTGGGTTTTTTATTATTTTTGTATTGTAATGACACTGTAAAGTCATTTGTCGTTAGTTTTTTGTCTATTTATTCCTTAATATTCTGCTTATTTTAAAATGGCAGGTATGCGTAGAAAACAACAAACACGATTCGAAATTTGATATTTTTCCCTCACAGTAGCCATAAATTGGTTTGAAATGTCTCTAAATTAGGTAATTTATACCATTCTATAGTGAAGTGCTTGATAAAATGCTTTAAAGACAAGAATCGGATCGAAAACAAGGTAAGAAAAGATCAACTGGCAAAGTTAACAATGAGTGATCGAAGATTTTTACAGTTATAAAAATTAAGAGAAATTCTCCATTTGAGTGCTGAAAAAGTTTCTGCAGAATTAAATGAAACATTTTACGTTTAATTTTCACCTAAAACTGTTCGCCAAGTCCTATGATTAGCTTGATTAAATGGGACCTCATCCCACAGAAATTTTCTTGTTCGTGCGAAAAACAGAAAGCTTACGCTTTCCGTCGTAATATCAATGATAAATAAGCTCAAAACGTTTTGGAACAACGTCTTACTTATATGAAATACACCGCCAGCTCAGTCATTTCCAGCCGAGGACTGCAGTTTCGTGCTTATTAGCACTCATCAGCCCGGCATAGGAAAGCGACTGAGCTGGAGATGGAAAGCCTCTTAAGGAAGCCAAGAGTGCGAAACAAACTGGTAGCTAATATAGAATTAGCAGACCAGACGAGTGACCGAAGCTATGGTTCGGTTCAACTCGAAGATTGAACGCAAGGTAAGGTATATTCAGTAAATTACCGCCCATTAGCCAGGGCTAAAGCAGAAATACGTGAAATACACCGCCAGCTCAGTCATTTCCAGCCGAGGACTGCAATTCCTCGTATGTTTCGATCGTGTATTTCACGTATTTCTGCTTTAGCCCTGGCTAATGGGCGGTAATTTACTGAATATATCTTGCCTTGCGTTCAATCTTCGAGTTGAACCGAACCATAGCTTCGGTCACTCGTCTGGTCTGCTAATTCTATATTAGCTACCAGTTTGTTTCGCACTCTTGGCTTCCTTAAGAGGCTTTCCATCTCCAGCTCAGTCACTTTCCTATGCCGGGCTGATGAGTGCTAATAAGCACGAAACTGCAGTCCTCGGCTGGAAATGACTGAGCTGGCGGTGTATTTCACGTATTTCTGCTTTAGCCCTGGCTAATGGGCGGTAATTTACTGAATATAGTCTTACTTATAGTTGAAACTAAATTCAACATTTTGGGTTAAACTGCTGTATAATTGTAAATAGAAGAAAAAATGAGGAATTTAATCTTAAGAACTTAGTTGGATCAGTTAATCAGGACGGTGAAGGTGGTCTAGTGTGAGTGTGCATTACAGCATCAGGACATGGAAATTTGGAATTTTTTGATGAAATAATGAATCATGCTGTTCATTTAAATATTTTATAAAACAATTTTAAACCATTAGCCCAAAATTTGGTAATCGGAAAACAACTTTGTTTTTTTTATCTAAATAACGATAAGAAGCACACGTTTGCGTTTGGTGCCTCAAAAATTGTCCTTAAACGTAGAAATATCTCCTCAATCGCCAGATTTAAACTTAATGGAACATATTTGAAGATATCTGGTAGCTAGATTACGAAAATACACCATTGAAACGAAAAGCGAACTAGATACAGTAAGACTCGAAGTGCGGCTGAACACTTACTCAGAAATTGCACAAAAAAAGAAAGAAAAAACAATGAAATCTATTCCCAAACGTTTAAAAGCTGTTGTTGATACTGCATGATATTCTACTAAATAATAACTTCGTAAAAAGTTATATTATTTACTAATTTTTTGACATTTTTTCAAAGTGTGCGAAGACTTTTGTGAGATAAAATTTCCGGCAATTTTTGGTTTTCGATTTTTTTAAAATTATGTTTTAATGTTTTATTAAAAATGTTCATGTAGTTTTGTTAAAAATAGATTATATATCTTATAATAAAATATCTATTCCGAAATATTAATTGTAACTAATGGATAATGGCCATTGAAAGTCGTAGGTGTACGAACACTTTTGAGAGCCACTGTAATCCCAAAATATTACAAGAAGTCACTTTTGAAACTTGCATTACCTTTGAGTAGTTCAATGTTTGGTTCTAAACTGAAATGGCGCAACAACACAGTTATCTGTTATTCAGTTCTACTTTATTAGAATACGATAAAAAGTCATTTGATGTAGGAAATAGGCAACTTAGCAGTTTTTTAATCAATTAGTTCTGTCTGGGGGGATACATTAAAGCCGAATGTATTGTATAATATTACAGGAATTCCCTTTCAGAAATTTCATCACATTTGAATAATTCAATATTTGATTCTTCAAGAAATAGCGCAGCAACACAGTTCGCTGTTATTCAGTTACACTTCATTAGTGTTAAGTAAAAAGCCATATCGTGTTAAAAAAAAAAAAGAAAATTAAGCAGTTTTTCAATCAATTAATTCTGCTTTTGAGAAAAATTACATTGAAGTTGAATATATAATGCCATAATATGACAAGAAGCCACCACCTTTAAAACTTTCACTACCTTTGAATAATTCAATGTTTGATTCTAAACAGAAATGGCGCAACAACACAGTTCGCTGTTATTCAGTTATACTTCATTAGCATTCGGCAAAAAGCCATTCCGTGCGGGAGTCTTTATTTTATTACCGACTTTTTTTTTTCAATCGCTTTCGTGTCGCCGGAAAAACTCAATCTTTGAGGAAAAGGGCCTCGTTTCGTGTTGAGTTCCGAAATGAAACAGAACAAAAGAACGAGGAGCAAAAATGAATAGAAGTGAAATGTGGTGTGCGAAAAATGTTCCGTTTGGCAACACTGAAATACATTGTGATTTAATTATCATACTTTGGATTCGTGTGTGCGAATAATCGAACGAATATCATCTGTCACATTCATCATTTTCCTGAAAAAATTTTTGCAGAGACATAATAAAATATATATGATTATAAACGGAAACTTTGTAAAGAAGCGAGCGTTACACGTTAGCACATGGGTATTGTTTTTTTTTTTTTTTTCAAAGCATTAAAGGGAGAAAATGTCATTCATATGAGAACATACCTAATAAAAAATTTATTGTTACGCCATCTTAAGGTTTTGCAATAAACCTTCAACGAATCTTTACTAAATTCATAACTGATATCGATAAAAATAAGCTAAGTTTTTTCATCAAACATACTTAATAGTAGATTTTTTAAATGAATGTTTTTTAAGAGTAGCGTCTATAGCAGTAACGGAAGCAGAGTTTCAATCTTCAATCTAGTCTTCACTCTCCAACGACAGAGAGAAATGACAAAGAGGTAACTTCTAAAAACAACACTTGAAATGAAGGACATCTCGGAAAAGTCCGCGAAGGCAAATGAAATAAACGAGATCTCTCAGACGTTATTGTATGTGGAAAGGTTAGAGTTACCGTAAAAACGAGCGATGGTTACGGGATTAATATGTTTTCTGACACTGGTAGTTTACTTCTGAAGGTAAATGACGTCAGAGAGCTGACTACTAAATATATTACTTCAAATCAATGACATCTCGGAGATGTTAGAGCCCCCAAGGGCACATGAAATGAACGACATCTCCCATACGCCATTGTATGGCGAAAAGTTAAAGTTACTGTAAAAGCTAGCGATATTATTAGTTTGTTAAGAGATTAATACGTTTTCCCACACTGGTAATCAACTTCTGAAGATAAATGACGTCAGAGAGACGACTAAAAGCGGACTTCTGAAGACATAAATTAAAAGGGAATGACATCTTGGAGATGAAAAAAGTCCCCACACAGGTCCAAGATATGAACGACATCTCCCAGACATCATTGTATACGTTGAAAAGTTAACGTTACCGTAAACTCGATCTCACGCTGGTAATTTACTTCTGAAGATAAATGACTTCAGAGAGATGGCTAAGAGCTGTTTTCTGAAGATATTACTTGAAATGAACGACATCTCAGAAATGTTCAACGACGGCACATAAAATGAACGGCGTGCCCCAAACATTAATGTACATCAATGGAATGTAGTTATTTTAACATTTTCGTAACTGTGAATGATTTTATTAGAATGTGAAAGGGTTAATAAGTTTTTCTCACGCTGATACTTTTTATTCCCGAAGACCACTAAGATCAAGGGTACCAAAACGAATCCATGAGAAAAATCTTGTATGTTTACCGATATACATGCTACAACACAAAACGAGCATTTTTCGTAAAAGCCGCATCCATTATTAATTCAATTCATTTCCGAAAATATCAAGAGATTCACAAAAAGAAAGTGTCTCGTCTCGGCTACTTACATATCAATCACACTCCAAAACTCGTTCTCAATGCCATACACACGTCTGTCGGAGCGATAGAACAAGATTATGAAGAGAATCTTCCCCAATAACTATTCATTACCCAGATTTTAACCCTTTCGTGTCTCCTTGAGTGGTAATGTTTGGAGGACAAATGATTTTTGGCCTTTTTTTTGGTGTCGTCGAGCAATAGCGTGAGAAAGAGTCTTGGCGCAGCTACCTATGACTATCTCTGTGTTGATGATTCGAGTGATATCTCTGTGCTGTTTATTTCTTTCTCGTCCTGTTTCGTCTTCTGTGACGGATTCCGGCGGTTGTCGTATTAATGTCTTTTTAATTTGATGAGGGATCAACGGTCCTGCGAATTTGGACTCATAAAGGAGTGGCGCACTGTGTGACAGGAATTATTTTTAGAAAATATGTCCAAAAAAAGTTCTCCTTATCTCTGGAGTTGGTTGAAAACAGATAACGGCTCAGACGAAATATGAAATGAATAAAAGATTGCCCTTTACCGACGAAAGTAGATTATTTGATGTTCAAAGATTAGCTGTTTCAAGTTATTTTAGGAGACATTCAAGGACTCAATGGAGCAAAATAAATATATTGTATAACCTCGTTTTTCCGGACAAACTGGGATCAAAGGCAATCCAGAAAATTGAAAATTTGGCTAATCCGGATAATACGCGAAACAATTCCTTAAGTAATCATGCTTACCATTTATTACTATAAAAACATTTCATGACAAAATTGTCTTAGCCCTGGCTTAAGGGCGGTACCTTACTGTTTATGGTATATTTAAATTCGTTTAAAGCATCTTAGAGTTTAAAATTGAAGCTCATCGTATATTTACAGGGAATCCAAGTTACTTATGAGAAATTATTCTAAGCAGTTTGGCAATCGTTGAGGGAATTTGCATGTTATAGACAGAGAAGCAAAAAGACTTGATGTCGTAATTAAAATTAATTGGCATTTTCAGACAAACTCTTTGCATATTTACAGAAAATCTACATTATTCAGGAGATACTGTAAAAAAAATATATGCCATTAAAAATCATTTGAGAAACATTTAAGTGCATGACAGAGAAACGCATCGGATATTTAGAGGAAACTCGATGCGTATGAAAACAAAAAGTAGAAGAGCTAAGTTCCTGTAAGGTAAGGCTTGTCATATTTTTGAAATGTTGTACCGGGACACCGGAGTGACCCCCCCCCCCCCCCCCCCGTTTCTCCAGTATTCAAAAATATACACACCCCTAGCCAGTTTTTAGTGTTAATAAATGGTATTTCATTCTTAACTAATTATGATCTATACCTGGGGTAGTTATAAATGACACAAGCAGATAAATTTAAACATTTCATTTCTAAAAAATAATTTACTTAAGTAAGAAGAAACACTTTGAATGTAGAATAAAAGTTTGAACAATATTTCATTCGCTAGGACTTTTTTGGAAAGCCTTTTTTTGTTTTATCTTGTAAAATACCTCGAAAGTTAATCCCATATGATGTTCACAAGTTAATTTTTCAAATAAAAAGTAATTATCCTAAATAATCCTTCATAGTAAATTATAATTAGACTTCTTTGGTCATCTGTGTTGTTGTTACTTATGCCACTCGGTCGGGAACCCGAGCCCGAGTAGCGATGCTTCTCGATTTTAAGGCAGAGGGGTTACGGCTTCCGTTAAATCTTGCGCCTATTTCTAGGTGGAAGTCCGATTTGGCTCAGACAACACAATAGATAACAGCACCATCTACGGACAGTTCGATAATTTAGAATCAGACCAGAACCGAATAACTTTCTGGTCTAGCACCCCCAGAGGTATCGTTTCACTTGGAGGACATTGTGACCCCGAGCATATTTAACGTCGCCCAGTCACCATTAATGACGACGGTGGATCTTCGACCAGCGAGGATCGAACCCGAAACCCTCCGGTCACAAATCCGATGCCTTACCGATCAGGCCACCACGGCCTTTGGCCATCTGTAATTAAGTTTATCTTTTTCCGGGACATGAAGTAAACCGACCTGGAAACCGGGATTTTGTCTGAAAACCGGGACGTCTGGCAAGCCTATAGTAAGGCTACATGTAAATGAAACCTCAATCGGGCAGCATACAATTGTAGTCAAAGAGAACTCAGCCAAAACTATTTTAAACACTAAAGAAGGAATCCATCACTTTAAATTTATTCGGTCGAAAATATCCATTTTCTTTACTACTTTTCTTTACAATTTCCAAGTACATATTTTTTTCCTAAATTAAGCATTTGAAGACATTAAGCATTAACGTGACGCCAGAAGTACCTGAAGTACAAATAAGCACTGAAATAACTGAAAAAAAAAGCGATTGTCTATCGCAACTTTAGTTCATTTCCTACATGGTATCTCCGGCAACCACGAAAAATCATTTTATTGCTGAATTTAAGGGAGGGAGGGGGGGGGGAATTGGTCACCCTTTGTGAAGAAAAAACAAATTCTTACATACTCTTCAAGCGCTAATTTGCATTAACTTTGTCACGAAGTTTCAAGGAAAACTATTTTCAATACCTAAAATAATAATAATAATAATAATAATAATAGTAATAACAAAAATTTATCAAAAGAATAGCAATTCCAATAATAATAATAATAAACACATTTGAGATGGTGAAGTTGATTCAACAGTTATAGTTGATGGCAAAGGTAAATCATCGAGGAAGTAACCCCAAGACTCGTGTATGCATTTTAACACAATTTTATCACATTTACGCGGTATTTTAAAAATTTTATGCTTACATAACGTTGATTTTATCAATTATCCATTGTTGCATTTATTCAGATGCTCTGCTGTCCGCTACTATCATTATTTTGCTATTTTTTATAGTGCGATAGAATATACACTGGTGTGCAAAAATTAAGGACGAGACGGTTTTTTCAATATAACTTTGTACAAAAGCTTTCCAAATCAACACATTTAATACCGTAAGATCCCCAATGCGTAAGGACATGTGTAATGTAAGCAACACTTACTAAAAGAGAAATCAGAGGGATAAAAAGAAGCTTTATTGAAAAAGTAGTATGGAGCGCAATGCGACTGAAGGCCGAAACATCCCTGTGATGGGTGTCCAGCAAGAAACATCCGGTCTTTAGTAGGGGATATGATCTCCCCCGACTGCTAGGCAGGTTTCACAGCTTCTGCCCATGCTGAGAATGAGGGTGTCAATGAGTTGTTGAGGCATTGCTGCCCATTCGTCTTGCAGCGCCAATCGAAGCTCCCGAATCGTTACTGGTGGTAAGGTACGAGCTGCCAAGCGTCTGCCTAGAAAATCCCATACATGCTCGATGGAATTGAGATCCGGAGATCGTGCCGGCCAATCCATACGTTCAATATCCTCACTCTCCAAGAGCTGTTCGGCAGCTACTGTGCGATGACATGGTGCACTGTCGTCCATGAAAAGGAACTGCGGACCCATAGCGCCTCTAAGAAGACGCACATATGGAAGAAGAATCTCGTTACAATAACGTGTCCCGTTGACTGAACCTGCGTCGAAGATGTGAAGGTCTGTACGACTACCAAGCATGATGCCTCCCCAAACGAGAACACCGCGACCTCCATACCTGTCCGTTTCAATGAGGTTCGAGGGATGATTGCGGCTTCCCCGCTCTCTCCAGATTAGTATGCGATGAGAATCGCTACTCAGACTGAATCTGCTCTCATCTGTAAAGAGTACTCGTCCCCGTTCATAGTCTCTTCAATTCCGGTGTTCCCGGCACCACAGAGAACGCCTTCTCCGATGGGCAGGCGTTAGAGGTACACACCGTATAGGGTGTCGTGCAAACAGACCACCACCGTGCAGTCTTCTGGCAACGGTAAAACGCGATATCGGTCGTCCAGTCGCCTGTGTCGTGTGTCTAGCGATTTCTCCCGCTGTCTGTCGCCTGTTTCTTCCGGCCTGTAAGACAATATACCGGTCATCTGCGGGTGTGGTTCCTCGTGGATGATCACTACTGAACCCCCGGATAACTGTTCCTGTAGTTTGAAATTGTCTCCAAAGTCGTGAAACGATGCTGTGAGCAATTCCGAACTCTGCAGCCACACTTGTCACACTGCGGCCTTCCTCCAACTTCCCAATGATTCGACCTCGGGTAAAAGCATCCAGATGTCGTCTAACAGATTGATTATTCGCCATTTCTCGCTGAGGCAGCAACTCGGTGTGATTTTAACTGCTATACGGCGTGCAATCTCTTTGCCAGAAATACTGATCTTACACCGACAACATGCTTTATACTACTCAGACACTCCCCCATTACGTCTACCTGCATATCTGCGTATGTGCTACCGTACATCACCTTACTTAATCTCCTGATTGGTCTTTCTGTCCGCTCTGCCTCTTCGTTCAGCTGAAATGCTAATTTTTCGACTTCGTCCTTAATTTTTGCACACCAGTGTACACATTATCATCATTTTGTGTTTTTTTTTTTTTTTTTTGAAACTTTATACTTTAATCAACGTGTGTTTTGCTGTCCACTACTTTCAGGCTGTGGTGGCCTGAAAAATAAGGTATCGGACTCGTAACTGGAGGGTTGCGTTTTTGATGCCAGTCGGTCGAAGGTCTTCCGTGTTCGTTAATGGTGACTTGGGCACGTTAAATCTTTTCGTGGTCAGAAAGTCCCCCAAGTTTTCATTTCAAATCAATACCTCTGGGGGTGCTATATTAGGAGTTACTCGGCTCCTGGCCTGGATAAAAAAACAGAGCTGTCTTCGGGTTCCCATCCCACCGGTTAAACCACTTGTCTTATAGGTACGGGGGGCCCAAGAGTGTGGTAGTGTAGATTCCACTACTGTCATTAGTATTATTAGTGTAATGGAATGTACGCAATGTATTTTTGAAACTTTTTACTTGACTAACGCTGATTTTATCATTCATTCATTTCTACATTTGTCCAAATGTTTTGCCTTCCATCATTACCATTTTTGTTATATTGTTACAGAATGTATGCAAATAACCATTAAATTAAAGTGCATTTGCTCTTACGTAAACAGCAAAAAAAAAAAAAAGGCTGAAACTTTTGCTTTTTTTGACTCCATTGTCAGTAAAACCCAGACGCACGCCAGTTCTGTAGCGTCTGGTGCGTAAGCACGGAATCACGTTCAACATTAATGCTCCACCTCACTTTTTCAAAATTAAGACATCAAAACTCGCTAATGACATTCGTTTGAAAGAAAAATATGACACAGGAAAATACTCAGGAACAATGCTTCGCTGTGCAAGACACTTTACAAATCATTGATATCTGCCATTGCAAACAGTTTTCGTTTTTTTTTTTTTTTTTTTTTTTTTCATTCATCATGCATGCACGTTTTTCTTGCCTTTTACGCCTGTTCCCGCCTTTTCGCATCTTTGGGCGCGCCTTTTAATAGCTTATTTAGAAAATAAAATTATTTTCAGGGCCGCCGAGTGCCAAGACGGGCCCCTTGTCACTGCGGTTGCCAGGACCCCCCCCCCCCATAAAACTTATGAAATTTATACTACTTGGACTCCAAGGGGACTCCGACTTGGGATCCAGGTCTCCTCAAGGGCTGTGTCCCTAGTTTCTGACTAGGCTGACATGGCTTCTCGTTGGCAGGGGCGGATTCAGGGGAGGGTCAAAGGGTCAGCTGACCCCCCTGTGACAAGAATTTTATTATGATAATTTTTAAAGTTCAATTTTTTAGATTCGAAAAAATAGTTACATGAAATCAATGTTAACCTTTTTTTTTACTAGGTTCTGCAAGATATTTCTTCTCAGCGTATCAAAATTCAAAGGATTGACTGGATTCGTTAACTGGACTATTGCTATTTTGAGTTTTTTGTTCATTTTCAAAATTTTGTGAATTTTCAAAAGTATAATAATCTCTAATGAGCGTAACGTTTTTCAGAGCACTCTTCCATCTCATACAATGCATATGTGTGTGTGTGTCCGTGCTTTTCTCAACGTGTCCAACCTGTCTGTCTAAAGAAAAGTAACTTTTTATGAAAATTTGAGGGAATATGATCCATGGTGCAGGTTGCGCTATTGGAAGTTTTAGGAGGAGGGGGGTGGCAATTTGAAAGGGTTTTGTCTCGTTTGGGGAGAGCGGTGCTCCGTAGCATATGAAGAGTGCTCCATCACCCTTGGAGGGATGGGCACACCTGCTTAACTGTTACTTTTTTACGATGGAGGTTTGTCCATTAAAACTTGACACCCCTTACAAAAATTTCTGGATCCGTCCCTGCTCCTTGGCCCTGGTTAATCTCACTAGAGCAATCAGAAGTTTCTCTTGGAGGGGGAGATGGTCATATCTGTCCTTACATGAATACATATCTTTGATCTTACCATATAGAACCTCTCACTAAGGGGACCAGACATTTTGGCCCTTAAATAGAGGTGTCCCTTCTTCGGAGGTAGATGAATTCATGCATGCCGTATAATTAGTAATATAATATCACAATTCAATAAACATTAAGTATTAACACTTAAGATTAAATGATGAAGATGTTTCATATATGCTAAATATAAAACACAATTATTCAAATTTCTAAGTTTATATTATTTTATTAATTAAAATTTCATCAAAAATTTTGTAATGGCAAAGTTTTGTAGCATACAGAAATAATTTTGAAGTAATTCATTACGTGTATTTGCTTTACAATGTAATACTATATGATGTGAATTACAATTAATGTTCAAAGTTTAAGTTTTATATGCAACGCTAATTAGTTTGCTGTGCACCTTCCATCGGCCTACTTGAATAAATTGTTGAGAGCGCAATTAAGCATGTTAATTTGAGCAAGTTTTTTTTACAATACATTACTTGTTTCCTTCAAAGTTGTTTTTGTCAAACTTACCTCAATTAATTTTTCATTAAACGTGAATCTTGAATCGCACGTCA
This sequence comes from Uloborus diversus, assembly GCF_026930045.1. Lineage (NCBI taxonomy): Eukaryota > Metazoa > Arthropoda > Arachnida > Araneae > Uloboridae > Uloborus > Uloborus diversus. Next base: position 50,337,141 of record NC_072737.1, read on the forward strand.
GTAAATTCACTATTTCTTAAGAGCTTATAAATTATTTTTTGCTTTGTGACTGTCCCTTAATTACAGTTAAATACATAAAAGGCCCTATTCAAAGGGACTTTGACCAGAAAAAATGTCCCTTATAGGAATGGTAACCTACAGGGCTTGATTACAACACAGGTCGACTAGGTCTTGACCTAGGGCCTTATAGCTGCAGTTCATAAATGAAAAAAAATTAAATGATTTACGTTGTTTTGTGAGAGACAAAGAGTCCCCAAAAATGCATTCAGACAGGCTCCAAACCTGTAAATCAACCACTGCGTTCCGCTATAGAATCTTCAGGAAGCCTGAAAATGGTTATGCGCCCAGGGACTTTCCTTTAGTTAGTCAGGCCCTGGTAACATGGCTTAAAATGAGGAGGTTCTGGGGTGGGGTCAAGTAACTCTAAACCCCACCCCATTGATGCACCATTTTTGTTCTTACACATAAACCTATAAACGTTTACGATTGAATGTTCGCAATCGTAGTATCGTAATTAAGCAGAAATTTTTTTCCCCATCCTTGTGAGAATTGCTTGAACGTTACATCTATCGCCTTCGAATGACGGCGCGAGAAAAATATGTCTCAGACACGTTAAAAGGTCAGTAATATTAGCCGCTATATAGATAGGCCGACGAATCAGCTTAAGTTTAGCCATTTTGGATCGGATTTTTCATTGTTGCACTGCTAGGGTTACCACATCAAAGTTTCGGATTTCACCAAATTAGTCAAAAATATTATTTTACTAGTGGTACCCGCACGGCATTGCCCGTAATAGAAAATTAAAAGGACTTTTGGTTCGCCTGTATATTTACAAATGATGTTTGGTGAATTTTCTCGCCAATTGGCTTGTGCCCATGTTACGGTTCCACGTTACGATAATTTCGTAATTTACTCGTCCATCTTATGATAATTTTGTTCTTAAAATCACAATTAAAAAAAACCACATCGAATTTTAGAAAAATCGCTCCGAGGTGCACATCCCCATGCTATAAACTAACTTTGTGCCAAATTTCATGAAAATCGGCCGAACGGTCTAGGCGCTATGCGCGTCACAGAGATCCTGACAGACAGAGATCCGGATCCGGACAGAGAGAGATCCTGACAGACAGAGAGAGATCCGGACAGAGAGACTTTCGGCTTTATTATTAGTAAAGATTTAATTAACAATTCAAGTGCCACTAATAATTGCTCACAGTGAACAATCACAATAACTCGCTACTAAAGACAACCTCTCACACACGCGCTTCGATCCAAAATGGCTAATCTTAAGCTGATAAGTCGGCTCATATACATAGGGGCCTTAAGCAATACCACATGAAGTGAATGATGTCACAGAAACATCAGTCTAATGGTTTTTGAAATTATTGGCGTGTAAAAGTCAGCAAAGAGCCTATAATATCATATGAAATGAATTGCCTTCTTAGATACGTCAACTTACAATGACATTTTAAATGAATGACGTCTCGGAGACGTTAAGCTACAATGACAAGCTTGAAACAAATAATGTCTCTACACTGTCAAAAAAATCCGTCTTTTTACGCTACATTTTCCTTCATTTTTCGAGGAAAAATTATCCTTTTCCGGTGAAACGAAAACTTTCTGTCAAATGGGCGCGCGCATGCGCAGTTGACATTTTTACCATTCTAAATTCTACGGTCTACGCTTGCCGTGCCGACTGCCCGCCAAAACCAAGACCTGACAACGGCCATGTGTAAAAGTGAATGAAGTTCTGTGACCTCAAGAAGTACCTTCAATATGAATAATCTAGTTATTGGGTGAGTACTTATTTTAGAGTTTGATTCCAAAAATATGTATTGTTCCTTTTTACTGGAAAGCAGTACGTAATATAGCTTGAAAGAAAAAATGTTAATTTCGCAGATGGGTAAACGCCGCCATATTTAAATTTGTATACAAAACAAAGCTTCCATTTATATTGAGCAGGAACATAACAGGGCTTATGCAAAGCCAACAAATGTACTTTTATTTGAGTTTACTGAAAAAGGTTAGAAATAAACCTTGGGACTTGTTTGGAAGTCAAATTGTGGTTGAGAGAACGATATTTCAATATTAATAGTATTTACGTAAATTGATTTTACAGTAGCGAGACAATGTTCATTTTGTAAACTTTCCATTAAGCCTTGAGAAAGGTTTTTGTTGAAAAATTTTAATTAAGCAGTGTAATTTCGTTTTAATACAAAGTTGCTTTTGTTGAAAATGATAATACAAATTCGTATGCTAGTCGAGTGATGTTCTTTTTAACCTGGACTATGAAACTTTAACTATATGAAAGAATAAATCTTCGTTTATATTACTTGAAATAATTAATAAATAAGTAGTTTGAACGAACCTTTTAAATTTCTCTATCGATGTAAAATATTTTGCTTGTGTTATGAAGTTGAAAATATTCTGTTATCATAGAATTTGATTCTTATTTTCATTTTAAATTCACAGCTCCAGCTCTATAAATTTTGGGTCCCCCTGCTAAAAATCAGTCGGGCCCCTAAACGCCCACTAAGTTGCTCAGCCCGCCCCTCAAAGAGTGATTGTTTTATGTTTTTAACTGCTTCAATGTTTCTACTTAAATTTTGAATTCATTTATTTCAATGTTTTATTTATTATTATTGTTTAACAGTTTTTAACTTGTGTTAAAGCGCTTCTGGGTAGCTGTGTGGAGTTTTTATCCTGATTTTTAGAAACTCATTTTACTAATAAGTTATATCAGCAAGGAAACAAGTCTCAAGGCCGTAGCCAGGATATGTTTTCGGGGAGGGACATGGTCGGGGGCAAATGTGGTTCGAGACATGTAATACAGGAGAAAAATAGCTTTAAAAAAATATGTTTATTATGTTGTTTGCAAACATTAAACTAAAATAAAATTAATTTGAATTCTGAAATTTTAAATTCAAATTATGTTTTTCGCAATCACGAGTTGCGATAGGACCCTACTCATTGGTTACTATCCCACTCACTTGTTTCTAGATACGGTTCCTGGCCCCCCAAGCCTGTCCCTCCTCTTAGACGGTTACGAGTGTATAATATGTGTAGGCTTGTGTGTGTGCATAGACCTGTGTGTATGCACGTTTGCGTGTGTGTGTCTAGGACATGGACGCCACCAATCAGGAGAAGCATCTACCGGGGGGCCAGTTACGTCTGCAGAGGACGGTGGGGTTGAAAACTGAACCACAACATCACGGACGGTGAAATGAAAATAATTAGCAATTTTGATTGTTCAATAAAAAAATATTATCAAATAATTATTTTAATTAACAACTTAGTTGATTAATTTCTAATAATTAATTTATATTACACCAGAATTATTCATCAGATAAAAATGATATTTTTGTATAAGATCTCTCACTGCCAGGCCACTATCTGATGACTGCCCAACTCAGCAAAATAAGACTTATACGGATGTAAACACATACGGTCTATAATGCATCATACAGTGTTTATTACATGTTCGCTATTACAAATGCTTGCAAGGGGCCTCTTAGAATAACTTTCGGGCAAAAAAATAAAAAGTCACAATTAAAAAGTAATCTACAATTGACACCTCAAAAAAAAAAAAAGTGCTTAGAATAATGATTCAAATTTCTCAAAATAATGCTTTTTTTTTAATGATTGATACACATTTTTTTATATTCATTTCCATAAAAAATTATGTATTAAATTCATTAATGTAGATAACAAGTATTTAAAAGTTTGAAAGAGGGGGGGGGGAAGAATACTTAAAATTGTTTTCTTGAAAACCCAAGTAGTTAACTAAAACTAGATTCTTAAACTTGTTAATTGAAATCTAATCAATTGCAAGAAGCAAGTTTATACAGACATAGTTGTTATTCGTAGAAATTAAAATAAATTAATAAAAAAAAATTTATTTGAATTCTGTCATCTTGAATTCAAATTATGTTTTTCGCAATCACGAGTGTGTGTTTGTATGTGTGTGTGTGGGGGGGGTATGTGTATGTGTGTAGGCATGTGTGTTTGTGTCTGTGTGCAGTCATGAGTGTGTGGGTAGTTGTGTGTATGAGTGTTTGTGTGTGTGGGGGCGGGGTATGTGTATGTGTGTGTAAGCATATGTGTTTGTCTGTGTGCAGGCATGAATGGCAGTTGTGTGTATTTGTGTGTATGTGTAGGTGTCTGTATGCATGCGTGTGTGTATGTGTTTGTGTGTAGGGGTATGTGTGTGTATGGTGGTGTATGTGTTTGTGGTGTGTGTGTGTGTTGGTGCGTGTATGTATGCGTGTGTATGTAGGATATGGACGCAACCTGGAGACGATTTTCGCTAGAGGAGCAGCATCGTGAGGCCGGCCAACGCGACAGGTGGTGCTGGCAGAGGGTGGTGCTGCGCCGGTGGGAAAAATGATAGCACGCCAAAAACAGTCAAATGAAAGCAATAAGCAATCAAAAAAAAACTTAAAGGATACAAATGCGTCAACTAGAAGGTAAATTTTTTTGCATCAAAAAACATAAATCCTTTACTTGTTAATTTATTAAAATCAACTAAAATCAAGCATTTAATCAAAAGTATTATTGGGTTAAAAATGAGTTTTGATCATGTAAATTTGTTACGTTTCTTATTGATGTTTTAAAAATGTCCTTTTCCCCTCTTTTAAAAGTCTTATTCGTAATAAGAGTCATTAACATTCTGTGATGGACCAAGTTGTAAAAAAAATAAAGACTTCTTTGAAAAAAAAATTTAAAAAATCATCCAAAAAATAAATAGATCAGATATAGACATCTTTTATTTAGGTCGAATGCTTTGATTTAAAAAAAAAAAAGACAAAATAGCTGCTTTGATCTCCCACTTCTTTGATGCTCCAGCCGCCTTACAGGCGGCTAATTAAAAATTATTTTCAGGCTGAGTAAGAGAGTATTTGAATAGATGAAAATGGTTAAGTGAGGATAAAAATGTATGGACATAATAAAAAGTATAGGACGAAAACATAATGGGGAAAATAAACTTAAGCAAAGGAAAGATTTAGTGATTAATTTTTAAACGGCAGCATAGTTGGAATTCAGAATCTAAAAAAATATTTATCCAAGAATTTCGGGGGAGGATTTGTCCCGACGGCCCCCACCCTATCTACGGCCCTGTGTCTCATAACTTTACATTCTTTACATTGAGTCTGCCCCCCCCCCCCACCCCATTCCTTGCTTATGTGCTTTAGTAATATGTGATGATTTTAAATTTTTCTCACATTTGTACCAAAATATTGCAAAAATATATTGAACTGTTAAAAGACTTGATCACAGTTTTTAATAATTTATTTTGTTTTTATTTATTTGGTTTCTTGGGATGTGCCCCCCCCCCCCCCCCCGGTGTTGCCTCCCCCTCCTTAACAAGCGAGGGTAGGCAAGGTAATTCAAGCGAGGGTGTTTAACTATAATATTTCTAGACTTGCTGAAAATGAATAGCTGATACAAATGTCTTTTTACCGTTTTGTGATTAAGGCTTTAACAAGAGAAACTTTCTGTTTTTTAAATTTTTCATGGAAGATAGAATTAATATAATTCTTGTTTCGGTGCGCTTTCGCAGCTGGAAGCCATCAACACTTAATATCTTTTCCTCAATAACAACTAAAGATTTTTCTTGTCATAGTAAAATTGCAGTTGGAAATCAAACAGGATATTAATCTGAAATGAATTCAGTCCAAATAAATTAAATTTCATTTAGCATTATTTTTGGTTTCAAAACTTGGTTTCAGAAATTTGCATGTAAAACGAATAATGCATATATGTAGGTGAAAGCTCAAATTAACGATAATTGTTTATGTAAACGAATGAAGTGATAATTGGAATAGAAATACTAATTATAAAGTTATATAGCATTTTAAATAAAAATCAAAATGTAGCTAAAACACTAAGAAAAGATCCATTTCAGCCAACAATTCCACTGTTATAAAATATTTACTATTTGTGTCAGTGATATTTTTTCAGAATGTTAAGGAAACATTTTTATGGGTTTAATATCCAGCCCCATTAGGCCATGTGTTCATTATTCCTTTTTGCATTGAAGTTCTTTGCTAGCTTTTTTTAATATTCAAATTTATGAAAAAGCCATGTAATGTTGAAACAACATCAACTGAATATATATAATTTTAGCATCATTATAGATTTTTAACCATGGACGCACTGAATACTCGATTTTAGTCTTACAACACATTGATATATTAACCTTACTGTAACTAATTCATTTAAGTATGAAACATTAACCAGAAAAATATAAGTTCATATTATCCTATCAAGTGTTCAAAAGTTGATTTAACTGCTCATTTTGTCTATAAAATAAGCTCCCGAAAACATATCTTCATTTCGTAAATAATAGAAAAGGTGATCAATAATATATGGAAGGAAACACTTAGTATGAATTAAATTTTGCAGCATTTTAATTTTTGAAGTTTTACAGTCATAGGAAATATTAAATAAAGATGTACCAAATACCGTTTTGGTAGAGTACAGAGTACTCCGCCAAGTACTAATTATGCTTTAAATGAACGAATGACATACATGTGATAAATTTTGAACTCATATTGAATAGCTATATAGACCTCCATGTAATAGTTTTCAAAACAAGTTCCAGCTAAAATTCGATTTTATTTAAAATATTATGTTTATGTCAAAAACTTAACAAAAAAGTTTTTTTTTAATTAAAAATAAATAAATAAATAAAAAATATGATTAATCAAGTTGGAATTAATATGAATCTATTATAGTTCTAATCATCCGCCAAACATGAATAATGTTTTTAAGCAATAAAACAATGTTAAAAACCAGGGTTTAAGCTGCGTTCAAAAGTTCTTTAGCATAAAAGCTAAAATTGAGGGGGAAATGTTAGCAAAATGCTAAAATGTTACATTCTCATATATTTATATATGCCTCAGTGTGTTTCATCTCCAGTTGAAAATAAAATTCATATTTCATCTGTGACATCTTTGAAGAAATAAATACAACAGCAAATTTTTTTAACATAAAATAAAAAAAGAAAACAGGATTGGTGTTTAGAACGTTGCAGTCTCCTCCTCCTAATAAAGCAGTTTTTGGGGAACATAATGCTAGATAAGACTAATAGTTATTGAACTTAATTGTAGTTTAAGCATCTTAACTAAGATTTAAAAAAGATTAAGTTGATTATCGCCATACATGCTTCCTTTCCAGGATCATAGATTTCTTCTTTTTTTTTTTTTTAATTAATTTATTTTTTATTTGAGCAAAAAAGCAAAAATGGATTGCTTTATTTTCGCAATTCAGATAGTGTTTTCGCATTATGCGAAAAATGCGACCGTAGCGGAAACCCTGTTAAAAACAGATGTTCAGGAGCACTCCTGACACATGTTTTGACGTTACAAAGAATGCTTTTTCAATTCATAAATTGTAAGCTTATGGATGTAGACATCCTTTTCTTTTTGTCATTACAAATACTTGTACTTTTTTATTAATTGAAAAATGTGTATTGAACAATATTTAATTTTTTACAACTACTTGGTATTGGCCGAGTCAGTAGCATACATAGCATCCTCCCGAAGGGAGGGTGCACGCTCTAAAATAAAATAACACTATGTTAAAATTTTTAAAAATACATACGGAAGCGTGGGGGGGGGGAGGCAAAGAAATCTATGTATTATACTGAGCTGAGTACCTCATCAAAATTTGGCCCAAGTATGAGTATTTGGTGAATTGACCAAGTACTTTGTACATCTCTATTAAAAACTTATAATTTTCTTGAAAAAACGAGTTATTTTTTAAACAATTTCATATTAAAATGAAACTATCAAAAACTATTTGTGCTAAAAAATTGCTTATTTACATATTAATTGATAATCTGTTTTAGATTTTCCCGATGTTGATGATGTGTAAAATTGTCCTCTTAACACCTTTCTCCGGACTTTTTGGTAAGTTCATATTATATTTATGTTGGAACCCAGCGTCAAAGTTGGACAATGTCTGAAAACAAATGCCCACAACATGAATGGATCATGAGTAAATGTGCCAATGGGGTTGCTTCTGAAATTTTAAAAGTATTTTTTTTCTATAAAAGCATGTTTAAAAATATAGGATTCGACCATTTTAAATACATAATTGCAAAGTTTAATATTTAAAAAATTATTTTAATGGTGTGCAGATTCAATTTTTTCTTTTTTTGCTTCTTTCTGCTCATGACATCACAAATGATGAAATGCTATTAGCGCAGAGCGTAATATTTAATTTGCATGTTCACTCACATTTGCTGGCGCTGATATGGTTGATGGCAAGCATAGAGAACAATATTCAATTGGCTTCTGAATTATCATAACCTGGAAACGTGGTAGACAGCAAGCGTCAGCACCACTAACTGGAGTACGCCCCAAAGTTGATCATTTGCGACGTCATAAAGACAACGCCTTGTTTGAAAAATTGTACATTTAAAAAAATAATTGAAAATTATCCATTTAAAAAAAAAAAAAGATTTTGCTTGCTCCATGTTATTATTTTTTTGCTCATTCTATCAACTTCAGTGGCGAAACGTAGTACTTTTGACTGATAGAAACAACCCTATTCTAAAATTTAATTTCGGAATTTGTGCATTTAAATTTCTTTAATTCGCAATCGGGCAAATTAGTAGTGACCCAAGTCCGACTTCATATTTAAAAGATAGGTGAAATACTCCTTACATCTCTAAGCCATATAGATGTCAGAAGAGTCATTTTTAACTCTAGGGTACTTAACCTATGAGTGGAATGAGTTAAAATTTAGCTTGAATGATGTTTATTGAATATTTACAGTTAGAAAAGCATTTCCAATAGTCCATAGTGAAAAAATATGTTCTAATGTGACCAGTGGCGAATTCAGGATTTAGTTCTGGGGGTGGCTGAGATCATTAAAAATGTATGTCTCCTTGACATCGCCAAAAGTTCATTGATGTAAACGAAGTCATTTGAAAAAAAAATGTTTTTCAGGAGGTTTCAAGGGCTAATGAAATTTTCGGAGTCACAGTTGAAATTATCTAAAATTTGGTGTTTAGTGATAAAATTTTAAAATTTAAATGTCGGTAAAAAAATAAAATTTTTAGACATTATTTCTAAGCAATTCGAAGGCAAAACTAACAATTCTTGTTGATTATGAAAATTGTCCATGGCAAATGCAAGTCACTAAATGTAAGTAAGAAAAATCGTGGACTAATAGTTACAAAAAGGGAAAACGAAGATAAAATTCTGAGAATTGACACTAAGCGCATTAATTAAGGAGGTCTGAAATTTTTTTTCTGTTTTTCTTCTTTTTGAGTAAATAAATTTTTTTAAAAGGCAGGGAAAAATTTCCGAAATTCGACAGGAAATTTCGGAAAACAAGTATCTCTATTACTATAGCAAATTAGTGTATAAACCTGAGGGAAACGATTAAAATGATAAAGATAGGATGAATATAGGAAATTATATATTTTATTATTTTACCTTAAGATGCATACACAATAAAAAAAATTCTAATAGAAAAAAAAAATTAGTTATAGTCTGGAGCCGGCTGCAGCCTCATAGCCGCCCCCCTGGATTCGCCACTGAATGTGACCTAATTTTATTCTTCTGTGACCATAATTCATATGAGCTCAATAAATAACTTCAAAAAATTTCGTCATTAGTTTTGTCAAAAGTGTTTCTGGGTTGTGCCACAACTTGTTATTTTTTTTAAATTTCAATTTTGATGTCACAAATTTGCTTATTTTTCTCTTATCCACACTGATTTTCCTTTCCGCTATTGTCTCAATTATGAATACTTGGGTGTTTCCCCAATCTTCCAAGAGTAAAATTAGATCAGAACTCATTTGCCGGATCAGGAATTTATCAAATTCAAATGCACCAATTCTGAAATAATGTAAAATTTCGGACTTGAAGCATAGTATTTGTCAATGATCCAATTGTGTTATGAGCAACTTTTTACTTTTTTGGACTTGAAATTGTCGGATTTAAGAATTGGGTTACAACTTTGAATTCATTCAAATGCTAATGCATGTCACTCTGAACAAATACATACTTGAATTAAAATAAAATGTTTCATTTGGATCTTTGGTGAGCGCTTCTTGGGAAAACTTTATGGCTTAAAAAAAATTTCATAAAAAGTTTTTACGAAAATTTAGTTTTCATTTTAGGCATAAAAATGCAGTCGATGTAAGAAATTAAAAACAAAAAAATTCTCTTTAACTCATTGCTTTGCTTATCAAGTTGCTTAAGGTTGATTATTTATACAGTACTGCTCCTTAAAGCGCGTAGTGTTGCAAGATTGTGTTAGGAAAAGTAGCGGATATTTTTTGCTGTGGCTGACAGTTAAAAATTTTATTGCTGGCTAGTCTTAGAGAGACTTAAAATTTTGGCCAAAATTGGAAAAGGTTTTTTCTGGATGACTCAAAGAATCTGCTTTGAGAACAAAAAGACTTTTGAAGACAATAAGATTGATCAAGAGAAAAAAAAAATTGAGCCCACAGCATACAAATTTAATGACATTTTAAAATGCAATAAAAAGCCTAAGCAGGCGAAACTAACTTCCTTTTTCAGAGTATCTTTTTAATTATTCTCTCTGTAAAAATATTTCTATGTTGTACTTATATTTAATTTTGTTCCAACTATCTGTGTTATAGTTTATCCAATATGCACTGTTCCTGAAGAAGAAAATACAAATTATTCTTTAAAAGACTGAGAAAGGAACTTCCGATAACTCAAACTACCGATTCTTTGAAAGTTTTAGCTTGTCCCTAGGGACTTTGAGTTATTGAGAGTTGACTGTAATGAGAAAAAAAGTAATTTAATGGTGTACGTGATTTTTTTATCAAATAGAACCTGAGCTCGATTTTACTAGCCTTCTAATTGTTAAGAATCAAATGAGAACAATGAAATTTTCCCCAAGAATTGGGTGTTTCGTAATTTTTGCCGGTACGAAATTTCCTTCCCCCTTTTCTCTGTTTCAACAATCTTACCATTTAATACATTTAAGGGGGAGAAAATTTTAAATATCAGTAAAAAGAAGAAGAAAGAGTTCAATTCAGGGTTAGAAATAAATATACATTGTTGTGAGTTCATCCTATGTATATGGCGGTTCAAAGCTAGATAGACTTAAGAAAGAAATAATATGTGAATGTATTTTCTCTTCTTTCTTTCTTTTCTGATAATTGCTAATGCATCTTAATTTTTTAAAATGGCTCTCATACACCCTGTATGAACTGGATAGAACATGTGTAATATGCAGTCTGCTGAACAAAAATCTCTTCAGTTGGGAGTCTCTACATGACATGCAGTTTTTAAAGATATATACTTTTTGCTGTAACTCAGGAAAAAGTATTATTGTTAGATAGGTTCAAGAATAAATCACCAAGTAGAAATAATTTTTTTCTCGCACCTGACATGTAGAATGGAGCTATACTACTTTCTGTGTATTATCTTGCTCTGCAAGTACTTAGTGCAAGGGTAGGAATTCTCCTAAAAATCAACCCAGAAATGACACTTTTCATGATGATATGCCTATATTGTAGGCAGGCCCGGACTGGCCATAGACTTGACCGGGACTTTTCCCGGTGCGCCCTCTCGAAAGGCGCCCTTCTGTTCTTTTCTTATTTTCCAAAACAATGTTTTAGCAAAATGGAAATAAATTATGTGGAACCAAGAAGTGATTTTGCATGTGAATATTTTCACATGCAAAAGCAATGTTCTTCTTATTTATATAAACGTTCCCTTTTATTACCTCCATAAAGGCAATTAGTCCCCTCTCGTTTCGTAAACGGTCTGCTCCCAGGGCATCGTTTGTGGCTTATCTTTTGCTCCAAGTTTCAGTTCTGAGGACAAAAGTGAACCCATGGTGTTTCCCCAATAAAAAAGTACGAGAATGGTTTGATTTATGGACTGTATTAAGTTGCTGTAAAAGAACGGATAGCATGACTCCCTGTTCTGTTAATGATCATGAGTGCAATAGAAGCAAGTAATAAGAAAACAAATAATGTTAATTTTTGAAATCTGCGCATTAAAAATATAGTGTTATGTCGAAATAAGCCCCATATTAGCAATATTTTAGCGGATGGAGGAACACGATGACAGATGTCGCATTTTTTTGTCGCTCCACGAAAAAACTATTAGGACAGGACTGTACTGTGATTACTAGATTTTTTGAGTCAAGGTGCCCTTTTTGGGACTAAGATTTTCGCATGGCGCCCTTCCCAAAATAAAAGAATGACTTGTAACTGACAGTTAAAAATAAATACGAGTCGTGTATCTGCATTGAATAGCACTTATTTATCCTGCAGAGGCTCTGTAAAAAATAGAAAAAAGTTTCACAAATAATAAGTCTAAATTGGTTGAGAAAAAATAAGTTAATTTCCGAAGTGGTCCTAGGAGTACTGCAGGGCTCCCCGGGGTACATTTGGTGAATTACTGGACTAAACAATAAAGATGCCGAACAGTTTTAAAGATAAAACATTTTTCGATTTTAAACTAAGTTTTGTCAATTAAAATCATAACAAAAGTTCAAGATCTTTGCCGTTGGCAAGCTTTGTGTTCAAAACATATTCCAGTTTTTTTAATGGGGTTTAATTCCTTGGCTGTCTTTTTAGCCAGAGGTGTGCACAAAGGATGGGGGTCATGGCATAACCTTCGGCATTGAAACTGTTAGGGTTTAACTTGAGAGATTTTTTAAATCTCATTTTGGGGGTCACGTTCTCGGGAGGGGGTGGGAGGGTGCGCTGCGTAGCATTTGGAGGGAGTTCGTCATTGCCCTGGCGGTCGGGAGTTGTCTCCGTTGTGTAAGCTACAATACTAACTTAAAAGCATTAATATCTGAATTCCTGCATAAATTCATTATATTATTCCTTTTTATGCTGCCTTTATATCATTTTGGGAAGTTTTTTAATCTGTGTTTTCCCTCAGAAGAAGATCGATACAGCCCCCCCCCCCCTCGCTATCCTGCTGACTTGTGAAGGTTATTATAAATAAATTTTGCATCGATAAAACAATATAATTCATTATGAGCGAAACGAAGTTTGAGTTTGAAGAAGGAATGTATAACAATGTTGTTAATAAGTAAAACGCAAAGCTATTACTAGTGACGTCGCGAACAGAGAGGGGGTTATCCGCCTAGGGTTTAACTGTCTGGGGGGGGGGGTGACACCCAAAGTGGAATGCAAGATTTTGAAAAGAGAAATGAAGCTGAAATGCATTTTTAAGACTTTTAATTTGAACATTTTACAAGGGGGTGGGACCGCTCGGACCCCAATATTTCCCACCCCACACCATCGAATCAATACATACTACTATAATCAGAATTAGATTCATATTGTCAATACTTAGACCTAGTAGTGACCTCTTATAACAAAAAAACTGAAAATCCATTATCTTTCTTTGTGTGTTAGATACGTTTAAAGTAATTACGGGACCAACAATTTCACAGACCCCCTTACTTTTTTGATCTCTCGACGCACACATGCGTCAAGGGTAAGTTACATAAAAAGCGCTCATAGTTTTTGTTTGCCTTTTGTATATTATCCCACATAAAATTTTGTTTTTCACAAATACAGTTGTTTCTGAAAATTGTATGATTTTCATGTTAACATAGAATTTATTTATTTTATTTTTATTTTTTTGCGTTTTAGAGGGAGAGGGGGGCGGGGGTGACACATCACTAATTACCGCTCCGAGTGTCACCCATGCTAGGTGCGCCACTGGTATTACAAATATTAATAAGAGAAAGACTATATTAGAAATGTAATGTGAGAAATATCGAAATAAGCTTATTCGTTTTCTATCTGTAGTTAGTTTTTCACATATCAGGACAGTATAAAAAAGCCTAAAAAATAAAGATCACCTTTTTTTTTTCACAGAATAAAAGCTAAAGATTCTAACCATTAAAGCATTTTATGAGGGTCTTTCGAAGCATTCTTGTATTGTACAAGAGCTTTTGACTATCTTATGGTAAGCAGAAAAAAGGGAGCATACTTTATGGCTTTAAATGATGCCTTTTAAGATGCTTTTTACTAATAAGGATCTGCGATGCTTGGGGATTCGTAGCAACGGATTTCTATTGGACAAAAGAGGACAACTATCATAAATTTTATCCAGTTAGATGACAGAGACAGGGGTTCAATTGCTGTTACTTACATGAATCGAAGAGTCATTTGGATTAGATTTTAGCATTAGTGAACAAGTAAATATGAAGCGGCAGCAAAATTGGATACATTCAAGGATCTTCTCAACAGTAGGTTACTCGTTTCAGTTTTCATTTTCTTTTTATTGCGAAAATGTTTTCATTCATGTATAATCTTAAATTATAGAATTACGATTTATGATTCATAATTAAATGATCTATGAGCTGCGAAACGACAAATAAATGATATTGCAAAATATCCGACAATACATATAGTTAAAAAACAACGTACTTAGATAAATTGAAAGATAAAATTTAAGTGTCTTGTGTTATCGATTGAAAACTATTATTTTAAAAAGTAAAAAAAGATTAAGATCAAGCCTGTCCATTAGCTTTTTTCACATTCTCCCCCTCTTTAAAATATGATTGGTTCATTTATGACGTCTCTTTCTAGGTCGCGTCAGTTTTCAAAAATAAAATTTTACTCTCAAAAAGTTTTCGAAACTTTAAGACGATAATGCCATAAGAATGAATAGAAACGTTTTAAATGTTCCTTTGCTGTATATATATACTTTAAAAATATAACACTTTGGACAGCGAGAATTTCTGAAACGAATTTTCAGAAATGAGATCCTGATCTAAGAATGTAGAGGAAAAAATATCATCACGAAAAACATTCCTGGTTTTCTTACACTGCAGAACAAAAAACTTGTAATTTTAATTTTACTTCGAAAAAATTAAGGAATTCTTAAATGAAAAAAGGAGGCAAGGGGAAAATTGGACATGATCAAGAAACTTATTTGTTCTTCTTTTAAACTGAAATATTTGAGTTTCATTGCAAAAGTTTTATTAATTAATTAAAGAAGAAAACTAATTCATTTATTCCTTATAATGGTCGCAAACAATATTAGTAATTTTAAATGAATATCCATGCATAAGAAATGATTTCTCAAATAATTTAATTTTGATCTTTACCCAATAGTTTCACTGTTATCAAAATGATATTATTTATTACGCACTGCAAAGAGGCAATCAGGTGCACTGGATGCGTTAGAGTTCGATTGGTTGTATTTTCTTGTAACTTTCCCCCAAGATATTTGCTATGACATGATCATGTTACTAATAAATAAATAAATAAATATAGGATTTGAAAAAAAAAAATAGATTTAAAAAATAGACTTTAAGGACTCTAGATATTACTTATGTTTTCTTTATAAAAGTATGTATTGCAACATTAAGAAAAGAATTTAAGCATTTTTGTTTTTGCCTTGAGAGAGAGAGAGAGAGAGAAATTTGAGTTATAGCATACATAAGCCGATTTCATTACAAATGCATAATTCATTTCAAATTTAACGTTTGAGATGGGGGAAAAAAACAATAGTATAGCTACTATCAAGTTCAGAACAAATGAGTAAACATAATTCAAATAATCTTTTGATTTTGAGGATTGAAATTAATTAATCACTAGTGTCATGTCTCATGTTATATCTACACTAAATTCTTCATCTTAATTACTCTTTATTAATTTTCATTTTTGATAAATTATAATATTTCTTGATTTACCCAATTTGTAAAATCATATGTTTTCCCTTCATGACTGAATTCCTTTTTTGTATTTCTGTATTGAGTTTTCAACTTTAGCAAAATAAATAAAGTGAGAAAAAAAATATTTTAAAACAGTCTTCGAAAACGGATAATAAATTTGAAACGTCATGTATATCTCTTTTTAATTTTAAATTGCAGAAGCATTTTGTCGAAAATGACAAACTAGCATATGCAGGGACAAAACAAAAAAGAAAAAGAAAGAAAAAAAAAAAAACCCTGGACATGAATATCGATCGCACGGAGAAAATCTCCTCAGCATAAGGAATCGACAAATTCATGTAACAAAATGACATCATCATGTTTTAAAACAACAGCAGATACCAGTGAAAAAAAAAGTATCACTGCAAGAAGTGTTACCTAATGCTATTGAACTAGTGAATGATGCATTTCAGAAGGAAGACGAACAAGCAATGAATTTTTGGAAGAAGTGTCTACTAAGAAACATTTAGTAAAACTTCTCATTCTTCGAAACTAGAAATTATTTCACCGCAACCTCCCCCCGGCCTTATTCAAATTTTCAGGGGGTATTTTGGTGGTTTTTCCCTTTTTTTTTTAGGGAGGGTCCCTTTCTAGGGGGTAATCAGTAACATTTAAGGGGATGTGCCAACACTCTTTGGGGGAGGGGGCAGGTCTCTCCTACTATTTTTGAACTTGCAAAAAATATGACTTTTCGTTTGGACATTTTCTGCAACAAAAAAGGGCTTTATTTGCTTCTCAATGATTTCTTATCCTTTTAAAAAGTCCGCACTAAATCTTAATTTCTTAAATATTATGGAGGCTCAGTCGGCGCCCTTCAACTCCTGCGTTCCCGCGCCCTGTCGACCACCCAGTCCGGCCCTGATTGTAGGATAAAATAAACTTGGTAGACCCTAAGAAATTTTCTCTAAAAAAAGAGAAAAGCCTATGCTGCTGCTGTTTTTTTTTTCTGATGAAGGGGGGGGGGGGGGGGGGTACAGTTAACCAAAACATATGCTCAATATAAAGCTGTTTGTTTTATCTATATACTTTGTAACTCTTGCAGTCGTTTCTCTTCTGCAAAAAATTAGAATATGATATTTTTAATTTTTCTCTTTTCAAAAGAAATGAAAAATGGGGGAGTATTCCCTCCTCTCAAATTGTAGTTTTGTGGTCAAGGGGAGGGGAGTGAAGAGTATTATAGCTTATTGAAATAAAATAAATATAATGAGTTGAGTTAGAACCCAACTATAAACATTTGGATCAAAAAATATATTTAGATCAAAGTTTAAATGGGTTGTCCCCAAATGGGAAGTAATTTTATTTTTATAGTGCTTATCTTGTGTTGTGGTCTGAGCATTACCTTGTTCTTTCAGTACAAAGAAGTCAGTTTGCTTTGTGTTTCTCTTCATTGAAGTTGAATCATTTCTTGCACTCATAATTTTTAAATTTAGTCACTAACTTTTTGCTTTAAAATTGTAAATAGTAATTTGTTTTATTTAAATGCCACGGAAAACGAATTTCTCTTTCTTGTGGTTGGAAAAAGCAGACAAAAATGTATGCAAGATCAGCATTGGTGCTGTTCAGAAAAGGATCACTTTAAAGCATTTTGTTCTGTTTATACACTATCTTTCCAATATTGATAATCAAGGATTTTTACAGGTACTGTCTCATGCAGATGTGGCGAGCAGTGATGTTCCCATTAATTTTTTGAGGGTATACTCCCAGTAATCAGTTATACACAATATGTGTATGCGATCATATACATAATGTCATAATGTGAGAACTTTTGAAGCTTGAGGGTATAAGCTATATGTTTTTAAAATGTTTGAGAGTATATAGCGTATGTGGAGCATACCCAATGGGAACACCACTAGTGGCAAGACATAAGAGGTTGAAAGTAGATTGAAACATCAAGCTGTATTTTTAATTCCATGTTCTTCGTCCTCTACTGAAAACAAATTAGTTGTAATGAAGCAATTCAAAGCTTTTGCCCCAAATTCACTCCAAGATAAAATTTTGAAAGCGGAGATTTTCTTAGTTTTACTTGCGGTAATAAACAATTATTCATTTGCACCTTTAAATGATTTATCTGTTATTTACAGGGACATATCTGATAAAAGTTAAGTATACATAAAATTTTGGGCTTGCAGCCTACTTTAAATCTTTCCTTATTAAGGATATTTCTTTCTCATTCTTTAATTCACTTTGATGAAACAATAACAAGGTAAGTAAAGAAGCACTTGAACAGACATTTATTCTACTGGTATATGTTTCTACTTCATAATGTGTCACTGTGTTAAATAATAAAAGATTGAATGCATTCTGTTGTAGTTTTCAAGAATTTGAAACGTTTTATAATCCAATATGAAAATCAAGCTAATGAATTACATTTAAATTTAAAAAAAAAACTTGATATATGTTGTCTTCAAAATGTACTAAAATTTTATAAAAATTGTGTCCTAAAACTTTTGAAATCATCACTTGCATAATTTTAGCAAAATGCATTTTTTGTTTGTTTATAGGGGACAATATTAAAATTCTGAAGAGTTTTTAATATTTTTGGATGGAAAGCATCAATACATGCAAGTAATATATTTTATGAATTAGTTCATTCAGCGGTATGTTATTGTCATGCATGTGTGATGACAATAACATACCGCTGAATGAACTAAGTGTGTGAGTGTGCTAGTGTGTGACTTAATTTTAATAATTTAAGTAAGTTATAGTTAATATTTGGGTATGTTTGTTTGGGAAGTATTTACCTAGACTCATCCAAAAATAAACACCATTCTAGTAAAAGAAAGCACATTCTCTAAGTACGCATTTAACATTTATTTAGTAAAGAAATTTGCAATCTTGTTTTCTTGAAAGAATATGATAGAAAAAAAAACTTCTGTCCAGTAGAATTTTATCTATTTGTTCCAGCCCTTTATTGTCATTGTCTCTTATGGAACATTTTTTCAATCTCCTAGCACATCTTTATTACTATTACAGGTGTAGGTATTATTCTAATTAAAAAAAAATCCTATAATTCCTAATACCTTCAAATTTATACTAAATATCCTACAATTTTCGTAACTTCACCTCACTTTTTTTCAAAAAAAGAAAAATTTCCTGCTTAAATTGGTTCAACCTTTTTTATTAGTCTTGTTTACAGTCGAAAGTTGCGTGTGGTATGATGTAACTTCAAAAGATTAATCACTAACATATGAAACCTCAAATGTGAGACTTCAGAATTCAAATTTTTTGCCAGTGCGAAATTGACTTGCAAAAAATCTAGAAAATTGTTTGAGTGATCTCAATACCAGTCTAACCACATGAACATTCAAGTAAATTAATGAAAATTTTTCCTTTTTTTAGTAAATTTAGATTTTACACTTTTGCAATTTGTTCTAAGGTGAATGGTGGGAATCCTATGAACAACATCTAAGGGCACATGTGAACAGTTCCCACATAAAGTTAAAATTACTGAAACCTACTTTAAGTGTTTTTTAAAAATGCATAGGTAAACACAACAAAATTACATCACTTTTGGAATGTTGATTATTTATGGACGGTTGCAACTATGTTAACATTTTTTACCTTCAAGTTTTTTTAGTCACTTAAAATCGAAGCCAATTTTTTCAAATATTTTCTTCTTATTTTCAAAAATGCTCACCTTTAATTGACTCAAGGTATGGAAAAGGGCAAGAATTTATTAAACAAAAGGCATACTGCTGCACCCTTCTCCGTTTAGTTTTATTGTCTTGTGATAATTTCTTTTCTTTTCTTTCAGTGTCTTTGCAGAAATAAACCGGGAAAGAAGAACCAAGAGAAAAAAAGTGTTAACCTAGACAAAAGGCTTAGTTTTTGGTGCCTTTGACATTTATATTTTAATTCTGTGCTATGTCTTTCAAGTACAATATACCTCGAAAAACTTGATATGACGAAAAATTATTTCTCCCCTTTTGCATATTTTTCTAATGTTATTTTTCATTCTTATGTTGAAGCGTTTTTAATCAAAACTTTGTTATGTGGAATATTTTTCGAAGTCAAATATGACTTTTTCGGAAAAACCGCAGTTTATTGTCTTGAAGCCACTCAAGGAATGTTTCCAAAAGTTTCACACCCCTTCATTATTTCTCTCAAGGGTTACAAATGATTAGGCGAAGCTTATCTTCTGTCACTTTCATTGTGCAGCCTAGGGGATTCAGAAAATTTAAGTCCAAGAAACATACCTAAAACTTTTTGCCCCCTTCTCATGCCATTTCGTTGGACCTTTTGACCCTATTTTCACCTCCTTGAAAACGGGAGATGAACGGAAAACCCCTTTAGAGACGCAGGGAATGAAGAAATCCTTTGTCTAACTTCTTTTGTTCCGGAGCACTCGAAACTCGTTTGAAACCATTCTGTAACTTAGTAATCCAAATCTTTGATCAGTTTAGTTGTGGTAAATCACTACATTTTGCTACTTCTTTAGAGTATCCTTTTTAAGCTTTCATTATATGTTTCCACTTATTTTTAACTAGTGTGACTAATTTTTAAATTATGATTATACCCTTGTTATCTGGAAAACTTGATATCTCAAACTTTTTTTTACCGTCCCTTCGACTTTGTGATATCGAGAGTATACTGTATTTGAGACATTTTAAGAATAGTTTCTTCATTAATGTTCTGCAACTTAATCATTATTGAACAAAAACTTATCAATGCAAATTTAAGTAAAAGTTTTAAGACCAGCTGATATTAGGAATGTTGTTCTTAATTGAATAAACAGTGGGGTTGTTTTCTTCAGTCAAAAGTACTACTTTTAGTCACTGGAGTTGATAGAATGTGCAAAATAAATAATAATAACAAGGACCCAGAAAATACTTTCATTTTCCCAGCAGTTATTTTTTAATTAATTTTTTTAATGTCCGATTTTTCAAACAAGGCATAGTCTTTATGACGTCACAAATGATCAACTTATGCGCATACTTCACTGGCACTCTGAATGCTTACACTTGCTGTTTACCACAATTCCACGTTATGATAACCAAAAAGCAAATTTAATATTGCGCTCTACGCTTGCTATCAACCATATCCTTGCCATACATGTGAGTAAAGAAGCGAATAAAATATTATGCTCTGTGCGAATGGCAGTTCATTATGTGTTATGTCATGGGCAGAAGAGTAAAAATTAAAATTGATTCTATGCATCAATTTAAATAATTTTTTAAAAATAGTAAACTTTGTCAAATTATTTTAAAAATGATCAAATACTATGTTTTTAAACATGCTCTTTCAGAAAAAAAAAATACTTTCAAATTTAGGAAATGACCCCATTCAGCAATGGTTTGATATACAATTATCCTTGAAAATTATACTTTTATTTAAAGTGTCAATTTTTTTAAATTACTGCATTAAAAAAATATCCTTAGTGGCACAGAACTCACAAAAAAATATTTGAGATTTTAGTCAAGACTCTTAAGGTTTTTTTTTTTTTTTTAAATAGGTTTTTCTTACTTAAACAATTCGTGAAAAACATTTTGTTCACTGCTGAAACTAATAAAATTGGCAGAAAAATTGATTTGGCTAAAAAAAAATTAGTCATTTAAAAGTTAAAAGACAGATTAAAAATTTTAATTGAAGAAATGCTAATGAATTAGTAAATATGGATGAATAAACATATTGATGTCAAAAGTCGCTATCTAAATGCTAATTTTGCTACATTGGAAATTATTGCCGATAATTCTGTATTACTTTACAGTGTTTATTATGGGATTAGTTTTTTTTTAGTTATACATGCTATTACAACTAAATCTACATTGCTGTTTCAAAGTTAATGGATGTAAAATACTTTTAATACTTTAAGTTACCCTTAAACATGTATTATCTCAAATTTGTTGCTTCGCAAAAAGAAATTCAGTTGCACTGAAAACTATGGTGATAAAGATTCAAACTATATGGGCAGTGTTGTCATATCACTATAAAGCTAAAAACAATATAAAACCGAAGTATAGATCAAAGGTACCTTACTAGAAGTAATTTGCTCAAACAAGCAAGCAAAAAGAAAGAAATTGCCTGGTAATTTTTATACTTTGCTCTCGTCTATTTTTCAAAATTGTAATATTTTTACATAATTTTCGGAATGTCTTAATTTGAAACTTGTGGCTATTCTCCCGTTTCTTTATTCATAAAATTATGTATAGAAGCTTACAATTATGTTGCAAACCTTAATTTCAGAAATTAAAATTTTAATTACTAATATCAAAATTAAATCAAGCTTTATTATTTATCTAGTTAGTGTAATTTTTATGATTGGAAAACTATGTAAAATGACTGTTGTATATTTTGTTCAAAATATCATATACTCTTTGAACAAATAAAAAAAAAGTAAAGAAACTATATTCTTATTTGGGGTGTAAATCTATTTTTAAATTATCTAGTCTTAATTATGGTTAACATAATTAAATCAATTAAATTTTATCATATAATGTCAATTTCAATTCTTTATTTTAGTCAATTATTCATATCCATAAAGATGGTAGTTGATGCAAGAATATAAATAAAATTAATTGAATTTTCAAGAGATTTTATTTTTTATTTATTTGCAAAAGATTCACTTTACATTGGAATGAAATTGCTGATGTTGTTAATATTACCTGTATGTATAAATGCTTATAAAAATAAAGTTAATTCTACAATCTTCTACACTCTTTTTCTTTTTGTATTTTACTGAGTGATACTAGACGAATCTATCTTCTTCCAATACTAAGCACATTTTTTATCCATTATATATGTACAGCGTGCATTTTTCAGGTTATTATTTAAATAGAACTTCAGAAAAATACCGGAGTGAGTAAATCTCAAGTTGATCAGCATACAATCAATTTTTCATAATTTTGTTTTCAGCCTCTGAAAGTGGTTATCTCATTACACGAAATGGCCGTTTTTCACAAACTAATTTTCATATTCTTAAAATTTTTATGAAGTTTATGAAAATTTGAAACTTACACCATTTGTCGTCTTTCATGAAAGAAAGCTGCATTTTGAAACCGCTATGTAATAAGATACCTGCTTTCAGGTGACAAAAATAGATTTTTGATAAATACATTTAGCAAATAAGGAATCTACTTTTGAACTTTCTTGTGGAATTTTCAGAGGCGTATTTGATTCGAAAATTTTGGGTTGCCGTTTCCGAAAATTTTCGACTGACAACATATTCTAAAACTAAAAAAATTAAAAGTTGTTTTTAAATAAGTTTGTAATTATTTTTGGCGAGTTTTTTCGCGGGGGAGGGGGTGGGGTCTAAAATTTTACTTGGGATTTTGGTGGTTTGATGTATCCACGTTTCGGACTAAGAAAAAATACAGCTTCAAAGTATCTGAAAAAAATATTTGTAAAAAACCTCATTAACAGAAAGAAAAAAGTTTCTTCAAATAACGCAAATTGTCTCATCGGACAGAAACGATCATAACGGACGTTCTTCAAACAACGAAATAAATCATTCATGTAACAAACAAAAAAACGAGCATTTCTTCAAATAACGAAAAGTTGACTTCATGTAACAGAAACTACCATAACGGACGTTTCTTCAAACAACGAAAAATTTCCCACATTTAACGGAGAAGAAAAGAAACGGGGAAAGTGTCAAATGACAGAAAATATTCCTCCCACAGCGGGAAAAATATGGACGAAACTTTCTTCATTTGACAGGAGAAAATAAAAACGGAAATTCGTCAAATGACGGAAAATTTTCCTCCTATGACGAAAAGAAAAAAGAAGGACGTTCCTTCATTTGACAGGAGAAAATAAAAACGGAAATTCGTCAAATGACGGAAAATTTTCCTCCTATGACGAAAAGAAAAAAGAAGGACGTTCCTTCATTTGACAGGAGAAAATAAAAACGGAAATCCGTTAAAAATCGTGAAAAGTCCGGCAGCACTGCTGCCAAGAGAATTTCCGTCAATTGAAGGAATTATTTTTGAGAGTGTATAAGTAACCAAAAATAAGAAGGAACGAAAA